>NC_045451.1:2363183-2487664 GCF_002776525.5 Piliocolobus tephrosceles
ATGTGTGTGACTGCAGTTGTGAGTTTGAGTATATGGTTGTGTGTGTGATTGTGCAGTTATGCATGCATGTGTGAGCATGTGGTTGTGTGTGTGTAGTTTTGTGTGGCTGTGTAGTCGTATGTGTATGTGTGAGCGTGTGGTTGTGCATGTGTGTGTAGTTGTATGCGTGAGTACAGGGTTATGTGTGTGACTGTGTAGTCGTACGTGCATGTGTGAGCATGTGGTTGTGTATGTGTGTTTGTGAGGATGGGTTGGGTGTGTGATTGTGTAGTCATAGATGTATGTGTGTGCCTGTGGCTGTGCATATGTGAATGTGTAGTTGCGTGAGTATAGGGTTGTGTGTGACTGTGTGGTCGTATATGCATGTGTGAGCACATGGCCGTGTGTATGTGTGATTGTAGTTGTGAGCCTGAGTATAGGGTTGTGTGTGATTGTGTAGTTATGTGTGCATGTGTTAGTGTGTGGTTGTGAGTGTGTGTCTGAGCTACTGTGTGTATAGGAGAGGAGGATGGGGAGGGAGTAAACACTGCCCATTATTAAATGTTAATGTTCTGCAAATTCCAAGTCTATGCAGCCGGGCGTTTACTTGAGAAGCTTCTCTGAACCATGCAGACATCCAACAGAGATTCTTTACAAAGATTTTTATCCCTCTTTAATTCGATCATTAGGACCAAGATGAAAGGAGCCCAGGCCAGGCGTGGGGAACAGTGCGATGTCCCCGCGTCCTCCTGGCCCGAGCAGAGCTTGGCTTGGCACCAGGCCCCCCGGGTCGGCGCCTCCAAAGTGCAGCCAGCACTTCCCTCTCAAGCATGAATTATTCACGCGTCATTTCAGAAGCGCGAGCTAGACTTCAATTTTAAACATAGGAGTTAAATTTCCTTTGGGAGTCTTTTGATCTCACAATAATAAAAGACATGAAGAAGGAAAGTGGATTTGCTTCTGACGTAAAAGTTAAGGAATCTATGAATATATGTGATATGGACCTGGCAAGCCTGAGACTGTCCTCAGTCCGATGTGTTGGAAAGGAAGACGCCTTTTTTTTGTGCTAACTCATCTGCCTGGGTGAGCCCTTTTCGCCACTATGGAAAAGAAAATGCATCTTGTCTCTTCAAAGCGTTCTGGTTGGGTTGGGTTGGGTTAATGGTCTCTTTCCAGTAAATATTCATTTGCATTCTGGAAGGGTCCTTGAGGCCCCCACTCAGCTCCGAGCCTTGGGGCTCCCCACTCACTCTACTTCCCTCTGGGTCACTCACTGCGAAGAATTCAAGGACCGCCTAAGAGCCCACTCTGCAGAGTGGAACCCCTGCAGGGCTGCCCGGGCCCTGCTCGCAAGAACCTGGCTCTCTCAGCAGGGACAGCATCTGGGGATGGGACCTGGCATGGCAGCTCCTCCCAGCACCGTGTCCCCTGCACCACTGCACAGCTTTGGTGGGATGCACCAGCGGATCCCCGTGCTCAGCTCCCCGGCCACACACTCCCAGGTTGCAGGACTCGGGCAGACCCGTGGAGCTCAGTTCCCGCAAGGCATGAGCGCCTCTGCTCTGCCCTGCAGCCTCTGGGTAGGACCTTCCAGCTGTGCCTCGGTGCACCCCGTCTCCAGGTCCTGCCCGTTGAAGACCAGCCCCGGAGGGAGGCACACGTGCAGTCCGAGGTCCAAACGCGCACAAACGCGACACACCTCAAGAAATGGACATTTCTAGCCCCGAAAGATTCCACCTCTCCTCCTGTCTTCTCTCCCAAGTTTCCCACTGGGAAGTCGTGCCATGTATGTGCCTGTGGGAGGGGGTCTCTTTGTGAACATAGACAAGCCACCGCAGACGGTGTATAATCATTTGGTGTCAATTCTTTCATGCATCAACACTTTTTGCGATTCATTAGTATTGTTTTACAGAGCTGCAATTCTTTCATTTCTATTACTGTATAGTTTTCTCTAAATGAATCATTATTCTACTTTTTTGTTTTACGGTTTGTTTGTTTTTAGACAGGGCCTTGCTTTGTCACCAGGGCTGGAGTGCAGTGGCATGATCTTGGCTCACTACAACCTCCACTTCCCAGGCTCAAGTGATCCTGCCACCTCAGCCTCCTGGGACTACAGGTGCATGCCACTATGCTCAGCTAACTTTTTTAAAATTTATTTTTATTATTTTATTTTATTTTATTTTGAGACAGAGTCTTGCTCTGCAGCCCAGGCAGGAGTACAGTGGCACAATCTCTGCTCACTGCAAGCTCCACCTCCTGGGTTCACACCATTCTCCTGCCTCTGCCTCCCGACTATCTGGGACTACAGGCGTCCGCCACCACACCCGGCTAATTTTTTGTATCTTTCGTAGAAACGGGGTTTCACTGTGTTACCCAGGATGGTCTCAATCACCTGACCTCGTGATCCACCCGCCTTGGCCTCCCAAAGTGCTGGGATTACAGGCATGAGCCACGGCGCCTGGCTAGCTAATTTTTTAAAACTTTTTTTGTAGAGACAAGGTCTCAGTATATTTTTCAGACTCATCCATTTCACTCTTGATGGCCAACGGGTTGGTTTCACCCTGGGGTTATTTCGAACAGTGCTGCTGTGAGTGGGTTTTGCATGTCTCCTGGTGCATGTGTGTATGCATTTCTGCAGCATTTCACATTTTTGGTGCTATCGTAAATGAGGCATATTTTATTTTATTTTATTATTATTATTATTATTATTATTATACTTTAAGTTCTAGGGTACATGTGCATAACATGCAGGTTTGTTACATACGTATACTTGTGCCATGTTGGTGTGCTGCACCCATCAACTCGTCAGCACCCATCAACTCCCCACGCCCAACTAATGTTTTGTATTTTTTTGTAGAGATGAGGTTTTGCCATGTTGCACAGGCTGGTCTCAAACTCCTGGGCTCAAGCAATCTGCCTGCCTCAGTCTCCCAGTAAATTGGATCCCTTGAATAATTTGATTGTTAAAAGTTAGAGTCCTAACAGGCCAAAGCCTCCATGTTTCCTAAGACTCCTGAGTTACAAGCGTAAGTCATTTGTGTACGTACGTAGTTATGGGTTCACTTGGAAGTCACGGCCCCTGAGTGGGCTGACCACACATCCCAGCCTGGCCTGAGCAGTTCTAGACTCTCTCAGTGGAGGTAATTATAAATCATCTTTCATTTCACTCTTAAATCTGTCCTTGTCTTAATGATAGATTAAATGTTTACCACACCTTTGAAGTTTACAAGGCATCTCTATTACTACATATTAATCTATATTACTATATTACTACATCTATATTATTATACAGTAATGTAAAAAAAACTTCCAAATTATACACAAGGAATCCATATGCTGAAGATTCTGACATAAAAATTCAGCATATCTCAAGTACCCTGTCCACGTAATTACTCAGATAGTTGACAGGGATATTTCTAAATACATTATCCCTTTAAACATATAGATAGACACTATTAACCCTTGTTCCTGTCCCAGTTCCCTTAGGTTTACAACATATTGTCAGGGCATTAGTTTATAAAAAATAAAAATGAATAATATAATCAGGACATTAATTTATAATCAGGGCATTCATTTATAAATGCCCTCATTATATTATTCATACAATAAATATATATGGGCTGAATTTAGTGGTTAATACATGTTCTTTGGACAGATAATCTTTTGTATTTTCTGATAAAGCATGTGTATTTTGAAAATTTTGGTAACAGTGTTACAATTTAATATTAATAATTTTTTTCAAAAAAATTATTTGTATGAATGCTTGGCTCTGATAAACATTTTATTTATGCAGACTTCCAGAAGCGCTGATTAACGTCTTCTAAGTAAAAGCTCAAGAAACTGAATAAAACAAAGGAGATTTAGGGCTCACTGAAATACAACTATGAATCATAAATATTCAGACAAAAACCTGGCATATTGTCTTGCTTCAGAGGAAGATGTCAGATACCACCTGAAGACATTTTGAAAACAAATGTTGAATTTTTGGTATGTGAAGTATTTTACTTGTTACTCAGATTTCTTCCTCTTATAGAAAATCATTTCACTCTGCATTAATTTTAATAAGGTAAGACAAGAGCAAAGAAGAGGTCACCGCGGCTTACCCGGGTTCCACACAGTGCAGATTTCATGAACCCTGACACGAAGCAGAGGCAGAGGCAGGCATTTGTGTTCTCTGACTGATACTTCACCAGGTTTCTCTTCATCTTATCAGGAACCTGTGGGAAATTGAGTGTATTTTCATTTGCTGCAGTTTGAAACACTGCCCTACAAAATGTCTTGCTGCTGTCGGTCTTCACATCCACACAATGTACTGCAAGAGTCGATAAGTTTACCTTTAAGCCAGCCCCTTCTGTGAGGTCAACATTTATTCTCTCAGTGTTTTGTACATATTCATGTGGTTTTTTTAGTTTTTTTAAAAAATTTTCATTTTATTTATTTATTTATTGAGACAGAGTTTTACTCTTTCACCCAGGCTGGAGTGCAGTGGCTTGATCTCAGCTCACTGCAACCTCCGCCTTCCTGTTTCAAGCGATTCTCCTGCCTCAGCCTCCTGAGTAGCTGGGATTACAGGAGCCCACCACCGTACCCGGCTAACTTTTGTATTTTTAGTAGAGACAGGATTGGCCATCTCTACTAAAAGACCATGTTGGCCAGGCTGGTCTCAAACTCCTGACCTTGTGATCTGCCCACCTCAGCCTCCTAAAGTGCCAGGATTACAGGCATGAGCCACCACGCCTGGCCCAGTTTTTATTTTTATTGATACATAATAATCATACATATGTACGGGATACATCTGATAGTCTGATACACGCATACAATGTGCAGTGATCAAGTCGGGGTAACTGGGATATCCATCATCTCAGACATTTTTCATGTATTTGTGGTGGAAACATTCCATGACATTCACTTGCATAGATACAAAATGCTAAATGAATGAGGACAAGAAAACCATGAGGAGTTCTAATGGTGCTGAAATTGCCTTGGGTCCAGGGTCATGTGAACCTCAAAACTGAAAACCAGACACCTTCCAGAACAAAAGTCTGCACATCAGGAAGATCCAGATAAAAGGAACAAGAACAAAGAAAACAACCTCAGAAATTGCGAGTTCGTCTCTTTTATCACACCCTGAAGCCCACATAATTTCTTTTTTAAGGGACAGGGAGAACTCTTAAGCTGTGAGACTAGAAAGCTGTCCTGGTCCAATTATACCTCCAAAAAGTAAAGGAAAAACATTTCACTTAAAAATCAGCAAAAACACAGAATCCCAGTCAATTCTCACATAAAATTATAAGAAAAAGAAGTACAAAATGATTTATCTGAAAAGAAGTACATCATGGCCAATGAAGTTTACTCTAAAAATTCAAGAGTGGTTCAGTATTAGAAAGTACATTGATATGGTTTGGCTGTATCCCCACCCAAATTTCATCTTTAATTATGATCCTCACATGTCGTGGGAGGGACTGGACGGAGGTAATTAAATCATGGGGTCCGTTTTTCCCATGTTGTTCTCGTGATAGTGGGTGAGTTCTCATGAGATAGGATGGTTTTATAAGGTCTAACATTTCCCCTGCTCGCACTCATTCTCTCTCCTGCCGCCCTGTGAAGAGGTCCTTCCACCATGATTGTAAGTTTCCTGAGGCCTCCTCAACCATGTGGAACTGTAAGTCAATTAAACTTTTTTTTATAAATCACCCAGTCTCAGGTATTTCTTCATAGCAGCATGAGAATGGACTAATACACACATTAACGAAACATTAAAGGTAAGAAAAAAAGCATGATTTTCATATATATATATATATGTATGTATATATATATATATACACATGCATATGACATTTGACATAATTCATCACTCATTAATGTTAAAAACAAACAAATAGAAATTAGTGATATTTCTCGTATGCCTCAGCCCAAATGCATCATCTCTCTTAAGGAAGAAAAACTCGAGGTTTCCACTAAGGTTAGGAGCAAGGTGTTAGGAATAAAATCAGAAACAACTAGAAAGGAGGAAATGAGCTAACTGGAATTTATGATGTGAGCATTAACACAAAAATAAGGTAATTTAATAAGGTAGCAGATTGTAAAATTGATATTGAGAAATAGCTCATATATATATATAATACACAAAATATCTATTTCTACATGTACATAATGGATTAGAAGATATATGTGTGTACTAGAATTTATAACAAAAGAGATCACCTCATTAATAACAAGAAAAAAAAGAAAAGATAATATCTAAGTGAATTTAATAACAAGTAAACTCAAATATTTACTTAGTGAACAATTAGAATTTAAAATTTAGAAAAGCCATTTGCAACAGCACCAAAAATGAAGCACTTATTAGTATAAAGCTAACAAAATATGTGTAGGATTTTTACGGAAAACTGTAGAATTCTAATGAAAGAAATCAAAAATCTAAAGAAATGGAGTGATAGTCTATGATCATAAATTGGAGGACTCAATATTGCTAGAATATCAATTATTCCCAATTGGATCTACAGACTCAACTTAATTCCGAGAAAATTCCCAGCAAAATATTTTGTAGATATTGCAAAACTGATTCTAAAATGTATATGGAAAGAGAAAGAACCTAAAATAACCAAAACATTACTGAAGAAGAACAAAGATGGAAGACACACTACGTGATTTCGATATTTACTATGAAGCTACAATAATCAAGACAACGTGCTATTGCTGAAATCATAGACAGATAGAGCAATAGAAGAGAATAGAAAGCCCACACAAAAATAGTCAACTGATTCTTAAAAGACCTGAAGGAAACTCAACAGAAAAAGGATACTTTTTTCAACAAATGATGCTGTAAGTGTTGAATGTCCTTATGCAAATAATCATAATGATGATTTAAAAAAATAAATGTAGACACAGATCTTACTTACATCTTACACAGAAATTAATGCAAAATGGATCACAGGCACAAGTGTAAAATGCAAAACTATAAAACTTTTTAAAGAAAGCTTAGAAAAAATTACAAGACTTGGTATTGAATGTTTCAATAAATGTTATTATGTATATTTAAGGTATACAACCTGATGTTATAGAATACATGTGGTTTGCTAGGCCATTCTTGCGTTGCTATAAAGGAACACCTGAGACTGGGTAATTTATAAGAAAAGTAGAGGCCAGCCACGGTGGCTCAAGCCTGTAATCTCAGCACTTTGGGAGGCCGAGATGGGCGGATCACGAGGTCAGGAGATCGAGACCATCCTGGCTAACATGGTGAAACCCCGTCTCTACTAAAAAAATACAAAAAACTAGCCGGGCAAGGTGGCGGGCGCCTGTAGTCCCAGCTACTCGGGAGGCTGAGGCAGGAGAATGGCATGAACCCGGGAGGCGGAACTTGCAGTGAGCTGAGATCCGGCCACTGCACTCCAGCCTGGGCGACAGAGCGAGACTCCGTCTCAAAAACAAAAAAAAAAAAAAAAAAAGAAAAAAAGTAGTGTAATTGGATCCTGGTTCTTCGGGCTGTCCAGCAGGGCACCAGCATCTGCTTGGCTTCTGGGGAGGCTTCAGGAAGCTTTTACTCATGGTAGAAGGTGAAGCAGAAGCAAGTATTCAGTGCTGCATACCAAATGGTGGCTGGATGTGGGGAACCAGGAACTCTCATCTACTCCTAATGGCAGGTCAAGTTTTGTGAGCACTTTGGAGAACTAGTTTTCAGCCCTTTACAAAGTTGACAATGGGTATATCTCAGGACTAAGCATTTCTGTGCCTAGGTATATCGCCTCAAAGTATTTTCAAAAACAAGCATCTCCAAAATAAGAAAATATGTAAAAGGAATGGTTAATGCAACAGTGGTTCACAAAAAAAAACGAATAAGAACCTAATTGTTAAAGTCAGAGGTAACTGAAAATCACATGTGGTAGAATCAAAGGCCAAACAATGCATCTGAGTTCCCCTCACTGATCTGACCTATAGAACTTGTCAGAAACATAACTTCAAACAAACCAGGCATCTATGCATGTTTTCTAAAATCACACTGAATTGCGCTATTTGTTAATGGCTTTGTAACTAGGAAAATAACAAAATTATGCAGAATTATAGTTAATAATATTGCATTGTATATTGAACATTTCCTAACTCTAAAGAATAGATTTCAGGTGCTCTTACCATACACATACACACACACACACACACACACACACACACAGACACACAGTAACTAAGATTATAAGTATCTTAATTCACTTGTAGTGATCATTTCACTATGTGTGTATATTAAAACAGCATAGTGTACACATTAAATATTATATATATAATAAAAATATAAAATAAGAATACAAATGTGGATGTGAAGGTTGTTCCAAGTGAAACGGTTACTCACTAGAAATACAGGAATAAGAGCTGGGAGGAGCTCAGGAAGCATGTCACCTGTGTATGTAATATTTTAGTTCTCTAAAAAAACATCTCAAATATGTATGCCACAATATATTCACATTTGTGCATTCAGTGGCAGTCATGTGGGCATTTATGTTCTCCTCTCTGTACCTATGTATAGATTTAATACATTTTATTTTAAAAATTAATTTCCCTAAACTAATTCTTTCTTCGTATCTCTTTATGCTTGTTTGTGGCACCTTCACCTTGAACACACAGCAATAAAAGAAATCTTTTACTGTGATGTCTTTTCCTTCCCTTACTCTCTCACATCCAAATAATTACCAACTCCAGCTAATTCTCTGTAAAGTTTCTTATATCCAAACGTGCTTTCCTCTTTCTTCTGCCATTCTATTACCCATTGACCCAGCTCCACATCTCACCTTGTGAAGATGCATAACTGGGCCTGCAGAGACGGGGAATGGGCCACAGCCCATGCAGGTGGGTGGGTGTGGACAGGGATGGGCCAGGGATGGGGCACAGTCTCTGTCTCCCGGGAACCAAAAAGGGACGTGGCTATGGGGATGTAGTATCAAGCGTACCATAAAGGATGGTGCTAAAAGAAACAACACAGAGGCCTAAGTGCTAGAATGTGGAAAAGTAGCTGGGAGTAGCTGGGAGAACCCACACAAGGTTGCTCATAAAGCGAGTAACCAAAGCACACAAGCCCAGCATTGGCAGGATCTGTTCCACGTGAAGGACACTGTATTTGCTGCTTTCATGCATCGTGCTTCACTCGGCCCTTCCAGAAACTCTTGAAGATAGATGATCATTTGTTGAAATTCAGGGAGTTTAAACATCGAGTCTACCTCAAAAAGTTCCTATGAAGGTTGTTAACACCATGCACTCACAGATACATGTAATACAATCTCTCTCTATTAAATATGATCATGGCTACTAATTCTAGAACCATTCAGAAATTTAAAATGGAAACAGTTACAATGGAAATTTCTAAGTTTTAAACTGTAAGATGATTGAGAAATTTAAAAGTCTCAAAAGAAGGAAATAGTCTTACAACTTCAATAAGAATTTTCTTGTCACAAAAATGATACCGCCTCTTGCCCAGGGTAGATTCCTATTTATGCTGGGTTCAGCAGAGTCCAACATTAAGTAGGTTGAATTCTTTTGAATTTCAGAATTCCCGTGCTGCAGTATAACGGATGATAGTGAGCAGGTGTTGGCAACCTATAGCCTGAGGCCCAAACATGCAGAGTCTACACCAATGACACCGTCTACACCACGTTCACCCTTCTACCTTGTCATTAGTAGCAGATGTTGGACAAAATGGAGTGACACCGTGTGAGGACATTCTCCCTTCACAAATGGAATAGACAGCCTTGTGAAAGGGTGATAACTTTTATTGCAAGTATGCATCATCACTCTGTATACTACAATGGGGTGATCTTCTTCAATGGCATGGTTTGAATTTGCATTACAAGAGAAAATTTAAGGAAGTTTCTAACAGCACTAAAATAATGAACTGAAAATAATCTTTTATTTATAATCACTCTAAGAAAGGTCCTGATTGGTGAATCTCAATCACTGCATTTTCCATATGTTAAAAACTGTGGTGACTGAAAGAGCTGATAAGTACCACAGTTTCCAAGAGACCTTTTCTACCTCATTGACCCTGTAGCCAAAACCCCACTGTGCAGCCTGGTAAATGGGGTGCAGGCCCTCAAACCATGCGTGCCCAACTGTGCAGAGTAGCTGGTGCAGGCTGTGCAGTCACCTCACTTCAGCCAAGGTTCAGAGCTGGGATAAGCTCTGAGCTCACAGGAGCAGACACAGGCTCGCCCTCCCCTTACAGAATGCCATCCCCAGTCCGTTGTTATGCAGCCTGCATGGCCCCAAAATGTGTGTCCCTGACATAATGGATAAGGAATATTTGATCCAGAAGTTCAGAGGATCAGAGTTCTTGAGGCACAGAAGAATATTTTAGTGTACTTACAAATGATTCTAAACGCCAATGCAAGGCATTCATCATAAACCATAATTTAAGTGCAAGAATAATCAATTTGGTGTACAATGTATCAATTAATAGAAATGTGCCAACTGAATTATTTGCTCCTAAGACCTTCCTAGTACCCTCAGCATGTCAGGTGACTAACAGGCCATAAGTAATATTTGTTGAATGAAGAAATGTGCTGAGAATTCAAGATTTTATAAAAATTTAGGAGAGTTTGTAAACTCCATTAGGCTAAAAAAAATTTTCAGAATTATCCCTTGTTTTTCATGTTATTAGAATCTTATACACTAGACTATTTATTTATAATAAAGATATTTTATATGATTATACTTATAGTATCATAAATATACAAAATTAAATCACCTCCCAATAACGTGGGTTTACATTGTCAAAGGGGTAGAAAAGGAGAATTACCTGGTTTTCCCTTAAGGATTGTAACATTCTATGCTTTCTCCAAAATTGCCAAGTTTAGCCTTGTGCATCAAAGAAGCAATTGATCTTAAATTTACAGACCAATAGTATATGATTTGATTTGGGAAAATGGAAGGGGCAATGGCAATTTAAAACAATTATTTGAGGCAATTTTTCATATCAATAATAAGAAAAAATAATAATGCAAGTTCCAGCTGTTAAACTTATTTAGCTTAAGCTCTTGAGTAAGTTTTGGGAACAGTTGATGCACATATTGTGTGCAAGTTGTTACTTTCTTATTAATATCATATCCCTGTATTACTAATAATGTCAGTCTAATTAATATACACAGAAGAAGCTGAATTAGGAGGAAGATGTTTAATTCAATTTCTATCATGCTTTGTTATCTCTGTCATTATCAAAATGGAGAGGCGTGGAAAGCATTTGAAGATTTTTAGTTAAATATTGCAGAACAACCTAAGCAGGAGATACGCATTTGAGGTTAATCATCATACAGATAATAATTGTTATCTCAGAAGGACATGAAGCCAAGTGAGTGTCTGACTTCCATCTCCCTCTCTCCTCGATCTAGAAGGAAAAACGATTTCCTGCTGAAAACAAAGGACTTGTCAAAGGCAGTCTCAGACAACAGTAACCACGTTTTCCAGATTCCTGACTTTTGACAAAACACAGAGAACTCAACAAAGTTGCAAATTTGATAGTAACTTAAGATTTGTTTCAAATATTTACACTTACGTATATTAAAGATAGCAATCTAGGGAGAAAATGCCCTGGGTATGGTCTTGTCTGCATTCCACATTGGTTGATATTGATCACAAGAATTTATAAATATTAACTTTTTTTTCTATTCTATCACTCACAATGACCAACTCATTTCTTCTCCTCCAAGATGGCTGTTTGGGTAAGAAGAATGACGGTTCCTGGTGTAGTCTGCACTTCGGGCAATGGCCAGTGCGGAGTATTACTGGGTTCCCACATTTATATGTGGCATCTGGCATCCCCCTCACACACAGAGACTATTCAGTACTCACTTTCACCTGGACATCATCCCCTCCAAACACAAACATTACTTGATGTCACTGTCACCCTTCTTTTCCTCACTAACCTTTTTAAAATCAAAATCTCTAGCCAAACCCCCACCAGCATCTTGAAATTGTGTCCCCAGAATGACAATGTTCAAACCTAACCCCCAGTACCTGTGAGTGTGGCCTCACTTCAAAAGAGAGTTTTTGAAATGTAACCAAGTTAGTATGGGGTCCTATTGTATATCAGTGGGCCCTAATACAAGAACTGGTGTCCATATAAGGACAGGGGGTCATGGAGCCACACAGACAAGGGGAAGGATTCCATGAGAAGGAAGAGGCAAAACTGGAGTGATGTAGGTGCAAGCCAAGGAACTGAGGAGCTACCAGAACCCAGAACCACAAGAACACGGAAACACCAGAGCCAGGAACCACCAGGACCAGGAACCACCAGTAAATGAAACTACCAGAATCAGGAACCACCAGAACAAGGGACCATCAGAACCCAGAACTATCAGAACCTACAACACCAGAACCAGGAGCCACCAGTACCTAGAGCCACCAGAACCAGGAATCATCAGTACCTGACACCACCAGAGCCTGGAACCATCAGTACCTGGAACCATCAGTACCTGGAACCACCAGTACTTGGCACCACAAGAATCTGGAACCACCAGAACCTGCAATCACCAGAACCAGGAACCATCAGTACCTGGAACCACAAGAACCAGAAACCATCAGTACCTGGCAGCACCAAAACGTGGAACTGCCAGTACCAGAACCAGAAACCGGAACCATCAGTACATGGAACCGCGGGTACCTAGAACCACCAGAACCTGGAAACACCAGTACCTGGAACCACCAGAACCAGAAACCATCAGTACCTGCACCACCAGAACCTGGAATAGGGAAGGAAAGATTCTTCCTAAAGTCTGCAGAGGGAGCATGGCCCTAACGACACCCTGATTTCGAACTTCCGGCCTCCAGAACTGTGAGCAAATAAACTTTATTTGTAATAAGGCCCGATTGTGGTAATGTGTTACCACACCTGCTAGACATCGTTACAACCCCTAATGGCTCTCCTGCCCCAACCATCACAGCTAAAGTTTCTAAGAAGCTTTCTTCCTCTGAAGTTCTATAAGAGACCAATCTCTCTGCTACATTCTGGTAACTGTGAAAGCAGTAAGTGGTCAGAACAAGCTTTGTATTTAGTGCTCTTTGTTTCATAATCCCAGAGATAACGATGCAGACCCCTTGTCCTCTCACCTGCTGTGGGGCCCCGTTCATATACGGGGGCAATTCCATTCACCACATAATGAACAAATGCAAGACCCATATGGCCCCAGGAGAAATAATGCATGAATAAAATTAAACTGCCATGTACATAGCTGAAAAAGCTTCCCCAGGAAGCAAGAAAGGGCTTAATGCAACGGGAATAGTGGCATCCCAGAGGCCTTTGGGAGGAAGGTGTGTAAAAATTAAACATGAGAGACATTTAACTCCCACAAAGCCACTTCCTTAGCCCTTTTGACTTTGTTCAGTTTTAGTTTTGCCCCCAAGATCAGACTCACTACTCCCTGTAGATGGAAGCTGCAAAACTATAAATCCATTTAGCTGAAAACCCCTGGAACAATTTTTTTTGAATACTCTTGGTTTATTTGTTATTTCTTACACAGATAAACAATGCAATGCAATAAATATTCCACAATACTATGGGAGGCAAGAACTAGTATTTGGAATAATTATTTTTCCTTGTGTGCTTTTTTTCTCTTTGCCTTCCTTTCTGCTTTAGAAAAAAAAAAAAAAAATCACTGTTCCTATGGAAACAATAGTGGTACTACTATTCCCTGAGTGTAATGCCTAAGACAAAAATGATTCTGTAGAAATATACCTTCTAGGTATGGTCTTTTATTCCCAAAATGTCTATTAATATCGATACCTTGTTATAATATCAAAAAATTGGAAAAATAAAATTCAAACTAAGACTATTCTTTAAATAAGACTAAATTCACTTTCAAAATTCAAAATATAAATTTTTATCCTTATCTCATTTGTTCATTCATCTGTTCAACAAATATTTACTAAATGCCCACCCTTTGGTAGTGAATTTATCATAGTGAATCTATTTTCTGCTAATATGATGAAGCTTTCAAAAATAAGCATTAAATGTGTGACTTATAATTCCATAATCCTTAAGGACTTAAAACGACAAAAGTATGTTTTAAATTTTTACATTTTTATCCATAATCCTTAAGGACTTAAAATGACAAAAGTATGTTTTAAATTTTTACATTTTTAGAAGGATCAAGAAGCTTCACTACTTTTTAAAAAAGAAATTCCTATAATAAAGCAATTGCTCAGTTTTGTCAATTGTGGTAGCATCTCATTACATGTTTGTTAATTATCTTTCAATCTTCATGACTGAAATGTAAGCAATCTTAAAGCAGTAAATAAGACATTAATTCTGAGATGCTCAAAACAGGCTCATTGTTGACCATTTATGAGGAATGGGGCAATGTATATGTTTCATTGTTAAAATAGTCTAAATCCTAAACCTGTGTAATTTAACTGGAATTCACACAATGCTTTATAGGCAAGTGAAAATGATCCCTTGGCTTGCTTAACTTTACAACTCTAGTTGTTCTGTTTGCTCATTTAGTTTCTGTTTGCTCAGATGCCAGGGTCCAATATTAGAGACAGAAGCCACATCAAATAGCCAGAAAAATGAAGGAACTACTAAGAAACAGAGAAAATAAGACATTTTCTCTAAAAGCTAAAGGCACTGTGAAGACAACAGCCATCAACAAAACAAGGACTTCAGTTCTACAACTACGTGGAACAGAATTCTGCCAGCATCCTGAGTGAGTGGATTCTTTCTCAGAGCCTCTGGAGAGGAGCAGCGCCCAGGATCCTGACTCTCAGAACTCTGAGATGAACATAAACTCATGTTTTTTAAGCTGTTCCGTTTGTGGTAATTTGTTCCTGGAGCAGTAGAAAACTAACATGATGCCCATTTAATATTCAAAATTGATTGTTCTTCAAAATTCATGGCTGAAATTTCTCTAAAATGACTGCATACTTGGCTCTGTTCTCTATCAAGAACACTTATTAGAATGGCTCAGGCTCATAGGCATTGGCAATGTTTATTTCCTAGCAGTGACACCAGGCCATGTTTAGTGTGTGCCCAACATGACTGACTGATTCCCCATATACTGCTGGTCTTCTCTTTACAGCCATTCGTTGTTTTCCTGTTTTCACACTTCTAAGCATCATGTCTCACTATCAGCAAAGGGACTGGTGCTGAGCCTGTTTTGCTATTAGGATAAATTGAAGGATACAGGTTTCTAAAAATTGTAACTGCGTGTTACACAAAGTCAGTCATTTTGCATAGCTCCTCCTTGGCTTACATATCTCTCGTGCAGTGATTGAAGGCTGGTGTTGACCTGAGGTTAAAATGATACCTTCATGGACCTTCCCTCCAGCCAGTCAATACGAGCAATCTGTTCATTATTTATTTCAAAGCAACGTAACTGATGACATGGAACTGTCCCATCTTCGTGTGAGGAATACTCTACAGCTGGTATTTATCACCAGAAATTCTTATCTTCCTTATGAAATCACACTTTAAAAGAAGCGTGGCTGATCTTAATTACTCTGAGATAAATCTTGAGCTGCTTTTTTCACATGAATGTACAAATGAGTGAATGATGGAATGCACATGAAAAATCACACTTGGAATTTGAGTTTAAGGGTGTAGAGCTGCTAAATAAATTACTCTGAACTCAGTACTCTGAACTAAGCCACCATTTTTCATGCTTTTTTTTATGACACGGAAAATTTCCAACTTTCATTCATGTGTTTATCTGGATTTTCTGCTGTGGATATTACAAGGCTGAAAGCTTGGCATTGGCTGGGCTACATTATCATCTGAAGGCTCAGCTGGGGAAGAATCCATTTCTGAGCTTGTTTAAGTTGCTGGCGGAACACCTTTCCTTACGGTTGTACAACCAAGGGCTATCAGGAGGGTGCCACCCTTGGGCCCTAGAGACTCCCCAGAGCTCACAGCCACATGCACTTTTCCAGGATGACTTTCAGCTCCATGCAGCCCACAGACGGCTCCAGCTCATCTGCCCTTGCAGTCTTATTTAATGTGATATACACACAGGAGGGACAGCCTATCTCCCCTGTCAGGTTACAGAACCTAAGCATGGGGCAAACCATCACCTTTGTCATCATTGATTTGTAAGTAGAAAGTTATCAACCTGGCTCACACTCCAGGGCAAGGAGTAGGACAGAGGTGCAGACGGTAGCAGGTGGGACGACTGGGAGACACCTTAGGGCGTGTCCACATCTGTGACCTCTGTCTTGGCTTGCTCAGGCTCAGTGGGAAATTAGCAGCATTCAGACTTGTTAAGCAGTGAGGAAATGGACCGCTGCGAAGGGGAGGAGCCAAACCGGACAGGCCCTGGAGAGGTATGCGGATTTCCTTAGAGGATCACTGAGTGTTGTTCATGAGATGTACAAAACCTGTAAGTTTCAAGATGCTAACAGGAAAAAGATCTGAGGGAGGGCAACATTGAAGATAAAAGAGAGGGACATGGTTTCCTCAAAGCTGTGAGGGTCTGGCCCCCAGCAGAAGTGAATGCACTGTCTTCCCACAGGTGTGCAGGGTGGGGTGGGGCCAGGCGTCCCATTTTCTCATTTAACCAGGGAGCAGGAAGGCGGTGTGGGCACAGATGCCAGGGAAGGATGGAACTGGAGCCAGCAAGTTGAGGGTTTCTTTGCCCGACAGCTTCTATTTTCTCTGTAAAGCAAGGCCCAAGGCCAACTGTGGAAAAGGAAGGGTGCGTATGCTGAGGAACTGGAGGTTTAGCAGGGTCTGGAGGTTTAAAACAGTCCTTATAGAGAACTCTTCAGTGAGTTAGCATTAGGATTATAGTATGAGTGTTAGGTAGCGTTGAGCACACAGTTGGAGTCAGTTGGCTATAAAGAGACACGACCCACCCCCATTTCTAGAGCTGTGCTGGAGTTGGCTGCTGCCAGCTCACAGTTGTACTGTTCTCTGAAGAATTGCCTGCAGCTACTAGGAGCTACCTCACCCTGAGATGCCTAGAAGTCTACTCTCCTGCAACCTAGGGGAGTCCACAGCCAACCACGTCTAACACAGGGATGCAACAGCAGACCCAAGCGCACCTCGGAGCTCCCCCTGGCATCAGGCTGAGCCTAGCCTTCAGTTAATGCCAGGCTTTGTTTAACGTCTCCTGGCTCTGCTGGTTTTGCCTGAGAATACTTCCATGTTAGATCATCTGCAAAGACCGTCAGTCCAGGATCTGCTTCTAGGGAACCCAGCCTAAAAAAGTAGCTAAGAACCCCAGTGGCACCAGTTACCTCAAACGCAGCAAGTGATTTGTTTCATCTAAAGTTAAAGTTGTGCCAAAAGGCTATGAAAATATTGGGTGATAACTTTTCGATTTTATGAGAGGGAGTTTCACTCTTGTCACCCAGGCTGGAGTGCAATGGCATGATCTCAGCTTACTGAAACCTCTGCCTCCCGGGTTCAAGCAATTCTCCTGCCTCAGCCTCCCGAGCAGCTGGGATTACAGGTGTGCACTGCCACACCCAGTTAATTTTGTATTTTTTAGTAGAGATGGAGTTTCACCATGTTGGCCAGGCTGGTCTCAAACTCCTGACCTCATGTGATCCACCTGCCTTGGCATCCCAAAGTGCTGGGAGAAATTTTTTATATTGTTAAAAATAAGGATGAATTTAAGTTTACATAAAGCTGACTTGACTGGATAGAGTTCCTAATTTTGCAGTCTACTTTTAATAGTCAAGGTGAATGTTAATATTTTAGAGGAACCAAGTATTCTTTGACTGCTACAGTCTTACTTCAGAGCCTCATCTTCTACTGGACAGTACATGTGTTGTGTTCACCATGACATCCTTAGCATGATGGACTGGATGAAAGGTATCCAGATTCCAATCTTGCCTTCTTCCAGTCTCTTTCCCTGCTACTACCAGAAATATGCCCCAATACGCAAATATTTTCACATTACTTTCCTGCTGAAAAGCTTTCAATAGCCCCAGTTGCCTACAGAGTGCATTCTAACTTAGTCATAACTGACCAGTTCAGTTGTCTGAAGTGTGCCTCTTGTCAAGCGTGATTTCTTCACTCTGTCCTCACCCTCTGTACCGTATTTATGTGAGTTATTTACACATCTTTAAGTATCTTGCCCCTTTTCACACCTCTGGGTTATATGTGAACCTGACAACTCACTGAGGGTGTAGTGCTTCTTTTCTCCCTGTATAAAATGGTCTTCTTCCCACTTCAAGCACCCTTTACATCATGTTAATACTTCGGAGATAGCATCTGTAATTATCTCATTGGACACAGCTGCTTACACGTTTCCATTTCCTATTAAACTCAGAGATCCAGGAGTCCTGGGTCTACCCTACGTTCCTTTGCTGAACGGGAACTAGCAGATCCAGGAGTCCTGGGTCTACGTTGCGTTCCTTTGCTGAACGGAACTAGCAGATCCAGGAGTACTGGGTCTACGCTGTGTTCCTTTGCTGAATGGAACTAGCAGATCCAGGGTTCCTTTGCTGAACGGGAACTAGCAGATCCAGGAGTCCTGGGTCTACGCTGCGTTCCTTTGCTGAACGGAACTAGCAGATACAGGAGTCCTGGGTCTACGTTGCGTTCCTTTGCTGAATGGAACTAGCAGATCCAGGAGTCCTGGGTCTACGCTGTGTTCCTTTGCTGAACGGGAACTAGCGGATCCAGGAGTCCTGGGTCTACGCTGTGTTCCTTTGCTGAACGGAACTAGCCTGTGTTCATCTCTAAAGCTCCAGTGGGAGAAGACGGCAGGAACAACCTTAAATTTAGCCATCAGAAAAGCAGATGGTCAGAAAAAATGCAAGGGTAGCCTTCTGGTGCTTGGGAGCACTAAACAGCCTTCAGCACTACACCTGTAGACCATTCTACAGAGTGAAATCACCAAGGCAAAGCATGAACATGCAAAATACGTGTCTACTTATACACTGAAAGAGACACTTGTTTGCAGTAAGAGCCAAAGCCAGAAGGCAGAGCACTCCTTGCCCTCCTTGGCTGGGAGGGTACACAGTGGACAATCCAGACATTTCACCGCTTTATGCATGTCCACAAGTGGCTGCACAAGCATAGTGAGTGCTGATTTCGAAGTTAAAAGCTATTTTAGCAAGTAGGTGAATTCACAAATATAGAATCCATGAATAATGAGGGTCAACGGCCTTTTCCTAAACCACCATCTCATCTTAACAATTTTTGTGTGTGCTCATTCGTGGACTGAAAACAGGAAAAAGAGAAGACGTTTTTGTAGTCAGGCTTTTGGACAGCAGGGGCAGGCCCCTGGATAATGAACAAGCACCATCATCTTCTAGAATAATAAACAGTGCCTGAGTTCTAAAATATCTTCATGAGCTAATTCCTTTGTATGGCATTTCTGATTTTTAAAATTATAATTAAAAGAATAAATTTTAAAATAAACTAACTCATAACCCTCATTCCATTTCCACATCACATCTCTTACTTTGTTCTTATGTATTTCTCAGTAACAATAGAAGATATTACTACTATTATAGGTAATTATTTATTTTTCACCTCTTTTGGCAACTGAAGAAATAGCATGAGCTTTCAGAACTACACAGACTTGCTTTTGCAGCAAATGATTTCGTTCTTCTGGGTCTAATTTTCCACCTCTAAGTCCTCACCTGAAATGACTCTTGAAAAGTACCCACTGGGTCCATAATAGATGCTTAATAATTCTCTCTCTCTCTCTGCACACACCCAGTCACACTCAAGTGTTTCTTTCATTGAAAACTCCAGGGAAAGTGTATATTTAAAAAGAGTATTAAATCACACAGCTAAAGTCAACATAATGAGTCTAGTGCTTGCAAAAGAAGGCGATAAAGCCTGCTGCTGGCTCTCTCAGCAGCTTCCGTCTCTGTTACATTCCCCCCCTCTCGTCTCAGCCTGCCGTTCTCTGTAACACTGTCTTTTCCAGCTACACCAGTCTTCCTAAATTGCTCAGAGAGCCCAAGCATTCTTCTTCTTCTTTACACTTCGTAACACAGAGTCTTGCTCTAGCACCCAGGCTGGAGTGCAGCGGCATGATCTTAGCTCACTGCAGCCTCTGTCTTTCAGCATCAAGTGATTCTCCTGCCTCAGCCTCCTGAGTAGCTGAGATTACAGGCATTCACCGAGCTCAGGCATTCTTCTGTCTTAAGTTCTGTATGTGAGCTGTTCCCTCTGCTTGCAAGCCCTTTACAGCCATTCCTATGCCAGCTGCTTCTCAGCCTGTTTCATCTTTGCAGAAGCCCCCAGCCTTCCCTTCCTATGGGAGGCCTTGTCTCCGGGTCTCCTGTTTAGCCCTCGTGTGTGCTTCCTCGCAGTGTGTACTTACTCCATTTGCCTGTTTGCCTATTTTTTACTTTTCTCATCCTCTAGAACAGGGTCTGAAAAACTATAGCCTGTGGGCAAAACGTGGCCAACCTCTGGATTTTGTACAGCCTGAAAGCCAAGAATGCATTTTACATTACTAAGTAGAAAAATTCAAAATAGGGATATTTTGTGACGTATATTTAAAAATGCTTGGGAAATTCAAATTCCAGCGTCCATCAAGTTTTTGGCAACACTACGGCACTCATTCATCTCGACACTGTTTATGGCTGTCTTTAGGATACAGTGACAGAGTTGAGTAGCAGCAACGGAGCCTGCACGGTCCAGAAAGCCCAAACTGTTAACATCTGGACTTTCACAGGACAAGTCTTTTGACCTCAGGCCTAGAATACACAGTCCACAATGTCAGGTCACTTCTGTTTTCTTTGCTTTTGCATCCTTTGCTTCACACGGTGCCTAGAAGAGAAGGCCGTGCTCAATAAAAGCGGCTGAATGAAAACGATTCCCTGGGAATCTCGGTGTCATTATTCTTAGTGGGAGCAAGGCTAGAGAAAATAAACAATACTTCACTTACAGATTCTAAAATTCCTTTGGTTCTAAGTCATGCAGATATTTCAAAAAATAATGAGACCAACTGAAGTGACCCAATGCTTTCTTCTCACTTTGAGTTATAATATTTACAGAAATCTCCTAGACGTACTTAGACATATAGACATAAAGTGTCTTTCTATTTTTATTTTTATTTTTTTTGAGACGGAGTCTCACTCTGTCACCCAGGCTGGAGTGCGTGCAGTGGCGCAATCCCAGCTCATTGCAACCTCCGTCTCCCGGGTTCAAGTGATCTTCCTGCTTCAACCTCCCAAGTAGCTGGGACTACAGCTTCTAAGCATTTTACATTTAATAATTTATCACTGCAACAACTCCTAAGGTGGATATTATTACTATTCTTATCCTACAGATGAGTAAACTGAGCCTAAGCACAGCTAAATGACATATACAAAATTACAAAGCTAGGAAGTGATGGTGAGGAAATTAACTTTAGGCAGTCTGGCTCCAGAGTTTATATTTCAACACTATGCCCTACTACCGTTATGGTAAGAATAAAATAGCTAGCATTTGTTTAGTACTTACTTTGTGACAGGAAAAGTCCTAAGTGATTTTCTCTTACTCACTTATTTAATATTCACAATAAACCAAAGAAGTATTATAATTCCTCTGTTGCAGATGACAAACTGAAGCATAGAAAGATTGTCTTATCTTTCCTGGCTGCTATGACAAAATACCATAGACTGGGTACCTTAAAAACAACAGTCACTGGTCATTAGAGAAATGCAAATCAAAACACAATGAGATACCATCTCATACCTGTTAGAATGGCGATCATTATAACATCAAGAAACAACAGATGCTGGAAAGGAAGTGGAGAAATAGTAATTCTTTTACACTGTTGGTGGGAGTGTAAATTAGTTCAACCATTGTGGAAGACAGTGTGGAAATTCCTCAAGGATCTAGAACTAGAAATACCATTTGACCCAGCAATCCTATTACTGGGTATATACCCAAAAGATTATAAATCATTCTACTATAAAGACATATGCACACGTAGGTTTATTTTGGCACTGTTCACAATAGCAAAGACTTGGAACCAACCCAAATGTCCATCAATAATAGACTGGATTAAGAAAATGTGGCACATATACACCATGGAATACTATACAGCCATAAAAAAGGATGAGTTCATGTCCTTTGCAGGGACACATATGAAGCTGGAAAGCATCATTCTCAGCAAACTATCACAAGAACAGAAAACCAACTCTGCATGTTCTCACTCATAAGTGGGAGTTGAACAATGAGAACACATGGACATAGGGAGGGGAACATCATACACCAGGGCCTGTCGGGGGTGGGGGGTTAGGGATAATATTAGGAAAAATACCTAATGTAGGTGACGGGTTGATGGGTGCAGCAAACCACCATGGCACATGTATACCTATGTAGCAAAAACTGCACGTTCTGCACATGTACCCCAGAATATAAGAAAAAAATTTTTTAAAAAGAAAATGCACCAAGAACTAACACTTTCCTCATATTCCAGTGGCTTTTATCCATGAAAGCCTAGCCTTTCTATTCTTTCTCTGAGCCTTGGAAGGATTTCTTCCTAAGGGAAAGACTTATCTTACCATGTTCCTCTGAGATTCCCTGCTATTCCTCTGAGATTCCCTGCCATGCCTTCTTTTCCTAAGAAGTGAAGTTTTTTCAAACAGTGCATATAACCTAAGTGAAGCCATGATGATATGAACAGTGGTGTTCAAGTTTGTGCATGTTCCTACATTATGACTGCCACCAAGCCAACAGCAATTGTAAATCGATGTCAATTCAAACACACTTTCAAATTTTAAGACTCTTAAAGTGTGAAAAAAGTGAATATGCTAAAATAAATGTAGAAATAATTAACATTTGGAAAACTTATTGTCAGTCATGTTTCCAAATCCATGACGTTTATTAACCAATTTAATTGTAACAATATGCAAACCTGTATAGTAGACTGTATCATAAATGAAGAAGGAGTGTTCCAATAACAGGGCTTTTATGCCCAGGCCATCAATACAGTTTGCTGCTTCAGCAAGGCACCACCATTGTCAAACACAGGCCAAGATTGTTGAGGAAAGAATAAGACCTTAGAATAGTCCAAGAAAAGAAAAAAAAAAGAAAAAGTCTTTCAATACAGTTTCCCGTAGGGTTGCCATCTAAGGTGCAGAACACCCAGTTAAACTTGAACTGAGGGGCCGGGCGCGGTGGCTCAAGCCTGTAATCCCAGCACTTTGGGAGGCCGAGACGGGCGGATCACGAGGTCAGGAGATCGAGACCATCCTGGCTAACATGGTGAAACCCCGTCTCCACTAAAAAATACAAAAAACTAGCCGGGCGAGGTGGCGGGCGTCTGTAGTCCCAGCTACTCGGGAGGCTGAGGCAGGAGAATGGCATAAACCCGGGAGGCGGAGCTTGTGGTGAGCTGAGATCCGGCCACTGCACTCCAGCCTGGACGACAGAGCAAGACTCCGTCTCAAAAAAAAAAACAAACTTGAACTGAGTTAAAATAAATTCTGTTTTAGTATAAGTATAAGCCATATATAGCATGGGATATACTTATAACATATGATTCATTTCTTTTCTGAAATTCAAATTTAACTGGGTATCCGGTATTTTTACTTCCTAAGTCTGGAAAACCTCTCTCCTATGCCAGACCAAAGTGCTTCTTTATACATCTTTACAAAATCTCGCTTCCTTTCCAGAGTAGAGGGAGAAGCTCGTGGGTTTTCAACATACTTCACACACCGTCTATTTTTACAAGAGTACACATAGCACTTTTCATGTGCCAGATATCTTACGTATGTTTTTACTGGTCCCCAGAACAGCCTGACAAGGACAGTACTTCTAGCCACATTTTATAGATGAATGAATTGAAATAAGTTAAATCATATATTCAAGGTTACAGAGAAAATGTGTTAAAACTAATACAGAAACCCTTTTTTGTCTGACTGCAGAGGCCAAGCTCTTTGTAGTGAAAGCCACGACTTTGTCCTGTATTTTCCATCTTGACTATTCAGAACCATTTATTCCAAGTGCACAAAATTATTGCTTCTGTTTCAGTTCCTGTGAAACAGGGGGGATTATTGCCAAAAGGCAGGAGGCACAGTGTGTGCTTCTGGACTTCCTGTAATCACTATTCCACGGAGACTAGGACTGAGTCACCAACCCGATGTGGATCCACCCCCCACTGGTACATCAACGAAGAGCAGAAAAAGAAATCCATGCTAATTTCACGTGCTAATGGAAAGCCTCATGAACAAATCAATAAGTATGTGTTCTCCACATCCAAGAGGGGTAGATCTGATCAGCAAAAACGTTCACTCTCAGATGACAGAAAAAGAAAAGAAAGATTTTTCTTCCCATGTTGTTGACTTACAGTCAGATGCAGTAGACATCAACTCAGGTATGGCTCGGGCTACATGATTATAATCTTCAAGACTTTTTGCCTTTTATGTCAGCAAAAGACAGACCACAGTCGCTCCACTATGCCTTTAGCAGTTTTTGTAATTCTTTATCACTCAATAATTTAATGTCCTCTATGGTAACATAAATTGCAATTTGTAAATTAAGAGAATCAGATTCCAAAAACTCACTATATCTAGTAGTTCATTTTTGTCTTCTAATTCTAAACACAGGTCTACATTTGGGGAAAAGGGAATGTGAGTATATTTTTAAAAGTTTCTTTTTGTTAAATGGATGGGGCTGAGGGAACTATGAGAAAAATATGAGTCTTGTAAAAGATCTCACTGAAAAGCTACAGGCTGAGACTTATTTACCAATATAGGAGTATTAGTTGACAGCCATCATTTGGATTGTTTGCTAATTTTGAGAAAAGAGACTCTGCAATAATGTAAGATTCATTCAAGATAATGTAGTTCCAGTCAACAGAGCTTGTTTCTCTTCTTTAAAAGGAAAGGAAAAGTCTCTTGAAGTTTTTTTGGAGTACCCCCCCCCCCCCTTTTCTTTTGGATGCTGTTATTTCCTTTGTTTTAGTTTTTGGCATTTTTTTAAGCATCCAGGTTTTTTGTAGCAATTGTGAAGTGGAAAGTTAGGTCTGTTTTGAGGTTTATTGGGGGTTATTTTGGAGGTTTAGACTAAGTGGATAGTAGTTTTAATTGTAAATTTATAATTTTATTAGTCTTTTTTGTTTGATCTCTCTCTCTCGCTCTTTCAGTTAAGGTATAAGTAATTGATCAGCAAGGCTAACCAAATTATGAGTCTGAGAAATTGTCCAACTCAGGCATTGTCTTTTAATTATTGTCAATTTTTTATGTACTCTATTTATAAAATTGAAACTGAGAGTATCATTTTGATGATTAGCATAACTTTCTCTAGATAATCTTTTTTGTTTGTTTGCCAGTATTTTATTTCAATTTTTTTCTTTTACATTTTTGCACATAGAACTTTACAACCAGAAATTGTGATTTATTAACAGGTTAAGTAATATTTTTACTTTAATGTTTCTATGTGGTTTTCATTTTGAAATCTCAACATTGTTCATACATTTTGATTATATAAAATGGAATGTATCTTCAAATTATATATGTGTATATATGTGTATATATATATATTTTTTTTAATTTCCACAGGTTATTGTGGTACAGGTGGCGTTTGGTCACATGAGTAAGTTCTGCGGTGATTTGTGGAATTTTGGTGCACCCATCACCCAAGCAGTATACACTGCACCCTGTTTGTAGACTTTTATCCTTTGCCCCTCTCCCACCCTTCCCCTCAAGTTCCCAAAGTCCATTGTATCATTCTTATGCTTTTGCGTCCTCATAGTTTAGCTCCTACATATCAGTGAGAACATACGATGTTTGGTTTTCCATTCCTGAGTCACTTCACTTAGAATAATAGTCTCCAATCTCATCCAGGTCACTGTGAATGCCATTAATTCATTCATTTTTATGGTTGAGTAGTATTCCATTTTGTGTGTGTGTGTATCAGTTTCTTTATCCACTCTTTGACTGATGGGCATTTGGGTTGGTTCCACAATTTTGCAATTGTGAATTGTGCCATTATAAACGTGTGTGCAAGTATCTTTTTCATATAATGACTCTTTTCCTCTGGGTAGATACCCAGTAGTGGGATTGCTGCATCAAATGGTAGTTCTACCTCTTTTAGTTCTTTAAGGAATCTCCACACTCCTTTCCATAGTGGTTGTACTAGTTTATATTCCCACCAGCGGTGTAAAAGTGTTCCCTGATCACAGCATCTATGCCAACATCTATTGTTTTTTGATTTTTTGATTATGGCCATTCTTGCAGGAGTAAGGTGGTATCACATTGTGATTTTGATTTGCATTTCCCTGATTATTAGTGATGTGACGCATTTTTTCATATGTTTGCTGGCCATTTATATACCTTCTTTTGAGAATTGTCTATTCATGTCCTTAGCCAACTTTTGATGGGATTGTTTCTTTCTTGCTAATGTTTGAGTTTGTTGTAGATTCTGGATATTAGTCCTTTGTCAGATGTATACATTGTGAAGATTTTCTCCCACTCTGAGGGCTGTGTGTTTACTCTCCTGACTGTTCCTTTTGCCATGCAAAAGCTCTTTAACTTAATTAAGTCCCACCTATTTATCTTTGGTTTTATTGCATTTGCTTTTGGGTTCTTGGTCATGAAATCCTTGCCTAAGCCAATGTCTGGAAGAGTTTTTCCAATGTTATCTTCTAGAATTTGTATAGTTTCAGGTCTTAAAGTCTTTAATCCATCTTGAGTTGATTTTTGTACAAGGTGAGAGAGGAGGATCCAATTTCATTCTCCTACATGTGGTTAGTCGATTATCCCAGCACCATTTGTTGAAAAGGGTATCCTTTCCCCACTTTATGTTTTTGTTTGCTTTGTCGAAGATCAGTTGGTTGTAAATATTTGGGTTTATTTCTGGGTTCTCTATTCTGTTCCATTGGTCTATCTAAATACCACCATCATTCTTCACAGAACTAGAAAAAACAATTCTAAAATTCATATGGAACCAAAAAAAGAGCCCACATAGCCAAAGCAAGACTAAGCAAAAAGAACAAATCTGGAGGCATCACACTACCTGATTTCAAACTATACTATAAAGCCATAGCCACCAAAACACTATGGTACTGGTATAAAAAACATTAGATTATCTTGAATATTGTTTAAAGATTTTTTAAATCTCTCAACATATGTCAGTATCGACTTAGCAAGATTTTGCCAACATTGCTGTATTTTCTTCTAGTCTACGACTTTTTGGAAGACTAAATGGATGGCTTGGAGCAAAGTCTTTGTAACCTCACAGGCACACGTGTGATCTTCCTTTGTAATTAAGTAGCTAAGACACATTTTTAAGGACCCCTTCTTTTGTGTCTAGCTACTTATTTTTTACCTTTTAAAAAAAATTAACATGTGAACTAGTTGATACAGATCAGAAAGACCACAGTTATAACTTTGGTGTTAAGCTTTCTGGCAAAACCAATAGGGTCCTCGTGGAAATTAGATTTTTATTATTATTATTTTTTAAACAGGGTCTTGCTGTGTCACCCAGGCTGGAGTGCAGGGGCCTGATTACAGCTCATCACAGCCTCAGCACCCTGGGCTCAAACGATCCTCCCACATCAGCTTCCCAAGTAGCTGGGACCACAGGCACATGCCATCATTTTTGGCTATTTGTTTGTATTTTTTTGTAGAGATGGGGTTTCACCATGATGGCCAGGCTGGTCTCAGTCCCCTGGGCTCAAGTGATCCTCCTGCCTCAGCCTCCCAAAATGCTGGGATTATAGGTGTGAGCCACTGTGCCTGGCCAGGAAATCTCTTACTTCTGTCTTTAAGGTTTACTTTTGATGATGGCTGATAAACTAAGGTGGGCTTTCCTCTGCCGGATATTCGCTGTTTCTGAAATTAAGCTAGAACAGCAGGAGTGGGAGGAGGGGATCAAAGGAGGAAAAGGTGAGCGCAGGTGAGACGCTTCAGACGCGGAAGGGAAGAAATAAGGAAGCAGGAGAGAATCAGCTTCGGCTGCTTATTTATTCATTTATTTTAGAGAGCTTGTTTCTTCCTTTAAGGAAAGAATTTTGTCAGAGCCTCTTGTAGATGCTTTTAAGTACTATAGGAAGGAAGTCTCCCAATTATTTTGTTTCATTTTAGAGCCAGTACTTTTCATTGTAAAGTAAATCCATTAATTTTGATATTTTAAAGGTATATCACTTTGGCTATTGTGTGGCTATTTTTATGGGTCAAGTAAAACCATTTTACTTTTTAGATATTGACAGGAGGTGGTGCCGTAAGTATTGGACATGAATCTAGCTGGAGTTTCTAAGGACCAATCACTCTTGAGGAACACTTAGTTTCAGATGGACAGCCACCTATAATTTGGGTTCTCTTTTTAAGAAATTAAAGATTGAAAGGGAAAGATGTTTTGGATCTGGTGTGCTGCTTAATGAGAATTGTATTTTGAGGTGTCACTCACGAGTCACTTTTCCCCTCTCACATGTCTTGGTAAAACCCAGGAATCCTGGGATCTTCAGGCACTGAGAGGTCAGCCCTTCCTGTGTTGCCAGCAGGCTAAGCGAGAATTTCTGAATGTTTCTGGGGGGATAATTTCATGTGAGATTGTTTTACGTCATGAGCAATGGCCTTCGTGGCCTGAGGTGATTTTTGGCCAGGAAAAACAGTGGTCCTCACACCGGGGACTTACATTTGTCCTCATAGAAACATTTCTTATTGGCTTTGGTCACTTCAAAAAGGGACCTCGGATATGTCAAATACACTGAGCTTCAGAGCTTTGTTTTTTTTAATTATAAATTAACATTTTTAATTGTAAATCTTCCCTAAGCCATAAAATATTCACTCTTTTTGAGACAGAGAAATTTTTTTCCTGACCAAAATTTGAATAAGGGAAAAGGCTGCACAAATTTTAATAAGTAGCTTAACAAACAACCCTTAACCTCAGAGAAGAGTGAAGATCACAAATCTGTGAACAGCACAATTTCTAGAGAACAAAAACAAAATTTCTACCTTAAAGCAGAGCTTCACTGTCAGCCACATCAAGCGCGGCGGAATCAGGTCACCTGAATAAAGTCTAAATCTCACCCTAAACCAGACAGATTTAAAATCTGAGAGGAGCCTTGCCAGAGACCCTTGCCAGCCCTGGCGAGGTTGGGTAAATAAAAGCTGTGTGTGCTGGTACCCAGGCCCTTCTTGTCAGCGAAACAGTGAGAATCACTGCAGGCTAGCTTAAGGTCCCATCTGGGTCACCAAAATGCCAACCCACCAAAGAATCAGAGTCTAGTTTAAAGAGAGTTTATTTCAATGTAAAGTTTGAACAAAGCCATCCAGGGAACACATCTTCCAAAGGACCAAAGTCAGTGTTCCAAAGTATAGAAGTTTAGGTTCAATTATACAGACAAAGTTGAAGGAAGTTTAACAGAATTTTAACATCTTATTATATAAGTTTTAATGCATCAGTACGATGATCTGAATAGTCGAGGTGGTCTTTTTTGAGGGGAGTATATTCAACATTTAACACTGAAGATGAAACACTCATGGGGTTTTGGCATCACCTGGTCTGAGGTGCAAGGTAATAGAAGAGGCAGTTAATCTAAAACAGCAATCAGTGATTGGAAGGAGAGCAGGCCTGGCCTCTGGTCTCTCCTTGTCATTTATAAAACAAAAACAATGAGGGAAAGAGTTAATCTATAGTCTAAAAAATAAAAGTTATTAATTTATATAACTTTATATAATGTTATTAATTTATATCTTCATATAAAGTTATATAAAGTTTATATATGCTATGTGCTATGTGACTCATCCCCCTAGGCTTACCTTCTCCCTTGGATAATGAAGTTAGAGGAGCCTAAAATTATATTATGTTTTATTTTATGCAAGTTTTAAAATTATCATGGAAGGTAAAAATGTGCTGGAAGAAAACCACAATTGCATTTTTAATTTTCATGTTTGGAATTGGTCTTTACTCTTGCTATCCAGACCCACACCTGCCTACTTTGAGTAGAATATCTGGGTCTGTTTAAGAGAGATAATTGTACCCAGAAAGGGGGCCGCTGTGTAAAGTAACAAACAGAGCCTGGTGGAGCAGGTCACAGAGATCAAGGAAATTATCAGGGCAACATCACACCAAAGCATGTGGTCAGAGAGCTGGTAGGGAAAACATCATAGATTCCATTCAAAGTAGACTCGCAGGAGTAACTAATATCAAACTCAATATTCTATTCTCACCTCTCCATTGTTCTAGTATTACTTCACTGCACTTTGAGCAAATAGAAATATAACCTTAAACTATGACTAAATATATATATATTTATTTATTTATATATTCATTGTGATGGTGAATACTGAGTGTCAACTTGATTGGATTGAAAGATACAGGTATTGATCCTGGGTGTGTCTGTGAGGGTGTTGCCAAAGGAGATGAACATTTGAGTCAGTGGGCTGGGAAAGGCAGACCTACATTTAATCTGGGTGGGAACCATCTAATCAGCTGCCGGGACAGCTAGAATATAAGCAGACAGCAAAATGTCAACAGAGAGACTGGCCTAGCCTCCCAGCCTACATCTTTCTCCCATGCTGGATGCTTCCTGCCCTTGAACATCGAACTCCAAGTTCTTCCGTTTTGGAACTTGTACTGGCTCTCCTTGCTCCTCAGCCTGCAGACGGCCTGTTGTGGGACCTTGTGATCATGTGAATTAATAATAAACTCCATTTATATGTATATCTATTCCATTAGTTCTGTCCCTCTAGAGAAACCTAACTAATACATTCATTGATTCAATAATTATCTTGAGTGCTTACTCTGTGCCAGGCACTGTTTTAGGTACAGGGGATTCAGCAATAAAAAGAAAGAAATGCTGCCTTCTTGCAGCTCACATTCCAGCGAGGGAAATCAGGTGATACCATAAGTAAGTCAAATGTACAGTACGTTAAGGGGTGATAGGTGCTAAGCAGGAAAGAAACGAAGCACAGAAAGTGGCTACAGAGTATTGAGGAGGTGGTGTACAATCTTATATGGGGTACCCAAGGAAGGCCTTGCTGGGGTTGCATTTGAATAAAACCTTGAAAGGATATGAGAGGAAACACTGGGTGACTTTTAAGGAAATAATACCCAATTTGAATGGGTAAAAGTAATGATCCAATACTATACAAGTGGACAGAATGGAGAGCAAAAACCACACAATCATCTCAACCGACACAGAAAAAGCACCTGACAAAATGCAACAGCATTTCATGATAAACACTCAACAAAGCAGAAGTAGAAGAAAACTACCTCAGCATAATAGAATCTACATATGAAAACCCACAACTAACACCATTCTCAATGGTGAAAGACGGAAAGCATTTCCTCTAAGATCATGAACAGGACAGAGATGTGCACTCTTACTACTTCTGTTCAAGACAGTACTAGAAGTCTCAGCCAGAACAATCAGCCAAGTGAAAGAAATAAAAGCCTCCCTCATTCAAAAGAAGGAAGTAAAATTATTTCTATTCACAAATGACATAAGCATATATGTGGAAAATCCTAAAGATTTCAAACACACAATCCTGTCAAAATGAATAAACAGTTTCAGCAAAGTGGCAAAATATAAGATCAACACACAAAAATCAGTTGCATTTCTGTAAACTAGCAATGACCAATCCAAAAATGAAATTAAGAAAATAATTCCATTTACCGTAGCCTCAAAAATACATAACCAAAGGGGTGAAATACTTATACACTGAAAACCATGAAATTTTGCTAAAATAAATCAGAGAAGACACAAATAACTGGAAAGACATCCTGTGCTCATGAATTGGAAGAATTAATATTGTTAAAACATCCATGTTAACCAAAGCAATATACAGATCATTGCAATCCCTTACAAATTCCCAATGCTATTGTGTTGCAGAAATAGGAAGATAATTCTAAAATTTATGTGAAATCTCAGGAAACTCCCAAATAGTCAAAACAATCTTCCAAAAGAAGAACAAAGTTGGAGGTCTCCCACTTTCTGATTTCAAAAATACTACAAACCAAAAGTAATCTATATGGAGTGGTCACTGGCTTAAAGACAGATATACATGTGTGTATGTGGATACAGCCATTCACCAACCGCTGGATTCTGCTTCAAACCAGTTTCCACTGTCATTGCAAGGTGGCTGCAGTGGTTCCACATTTTGCCACTAAAACTACAATGTCCAGGGAAGGAAGAGAGTATATCTCTCCCTTTTTACTTTTACTCTCCCTTTTATAATACTCCCAAGTATATGTGTGTGTGTGTGTGTGTGTGTGTGTGTGTGTGTGTGTGTGTGTATACACACACATACACATATATATGTGTATATATGTATGTATGGAATAAGTGAGGAGCCCAAAAATACACCCATATATGTAGTTAAATGATTTCAACTATGTTGCCAAGACTACACAGGGGATAAAGGATGGTTTTTTCAACAAACAACACTGGGGAAACTAGATACTAACATACAAAAAATGAAGTTGCACTCTTACCTTATACCATGTATAGAAATTAAACCAAAATAGAATAAAGACCTACATACAAAATCTAAAACTATAAAACTCCTCAGAAAAAAACATCAGGAAAAATCTTCAAAAGACATTGAATTTGGCAAAGATTTTTTGGTTATGCGCTGAAAGCACAGGCTAAAAGCAAAAGTAGATAAATGGGATGACATCACACTTTTAAACTTCCGGACATCAAAGAAAAAAGATCAAGAAAGTGAGAAGACAACCCAGACACTGGGAGAAAATATTTGCAAATCACATATTTAATAAGGGGTTAATACCCAGAATTTACAAGGAACTTCTACAACTCAAGAACAAATAGTTAACTCAATTTTTAAAAACGGGCAAAGATCTTAAATAGATAATTCATCAAAAAAGATATACCAATGGCCAACAAGCATAAGAATAGATGCTCAATATCACTAATCATCAGGAAAATGCAAATCAAAGTCATAAGGAGATTTCATCACGCTCACAATCTTCATGCATTGCTAGTGGGAATGTAAGATGCTGCATCCATTATGAAAAATGTATAGAGATTTCTCAAAAAATTAAAAACAGACTTATCATATGATCCAGCAACCCCACCGCGGGTATACATAGAAAAGAATTCAAAGATCGGTCTCAAAGATATTTGCACACCCATACTCATTGCAACATTATTCACAATAACTAAAAGGTGAAAGCAACTCAAATGTCCATTGAAAGTTGAATAAAGAAAACATGGCATATACAAACAATAAAATATGATGCAGCCTTCAAAAATAAGAAAATCCTGTTATATGCTGCAACACGGATGGACTTGAGTACATGATTCTAAGTGAAATAAGCTAGTCACAAAAGGACACATATTTTACAATTCAATTCATATGAAGCATCTAAGTACTCAACTCTTAGAAACCAAAGGTAGGAAGGTGTTTATCAGGTGTTGGGGAAGAGGGGAATGGGGACTTGTTTAATGGGAACAGGGTTTCAGTTTTGCAAGATGAAAAAAATTCCAGAGATCTGCTATACAACACCATAAACATACTACTTAACATGACTGCACTGAACACTAAAAAATCAATAAGACAGTAAATTTAATACTGTTTTTACCACAATAAAAAGTAATAATCTAATCATTTTTTATGCTTTTTATTTTCCTTGTTAAGGAACTAGGGCTTCTGCTGTGCCCCCTGATTTTATTCCACTTTGCCGTGATTTCCAAGGGCTTTTCCACGATCAGTTAAAAGTTTGTTAGGAAGACTCAGAAAGGAAGGAGTAGCATAAGGGTTAGGGCTGAGCAGGGAGAGGAGGACTGTGTTTTGTTTTAGGGTAACTGGGAGACTGGGAGAGCACGGTTGAGGAGATGGTCAGGAATGCTGAACACATGCATCCCACTAACAGAGAATAAAACATTCCAATGTGTGGTCATTTAACGGTGAAACGGCTTACAGATGAGGCAACGCGGAGCCGGTGTCAGGAACAGGCTTGTGTCACATGCTCCTGAGTAACTCGGCCATCACCTCTCAGTTTGGAGCTAGTGTTGCTACTCATGATAGACTGTATTTTTAGCAACGTCGGCAGGGAGGAAGGCCAAACCATTGGCTGGATACTGAATGCATGTCTGGCACTGTCTCAGGACAAATCAAACAGGTAGATTCAAGGGATTCCTCAGACAGAAGAAACAGACACATATGAATAGGTCTACTTAATAATGTGTTCGAATTGGCCTGATAAGGAAGACAGGATACGGTTCAAAAAAGGCACAAAAGAGGCAGCAACTCATCCAAAGGTGCAGAGCTGGAGGGAGTGTGGTCTCAGGAGTCTTCAAGGAGAAGATGCTGTTTATGGAAGGCATTATTGATGGCCTACCACGTCGTCCACCTCCATTTCCTCCCTGACAAGAAGCACTGCAGTTCTATTCAGGATCAGCCTTGCCTTTAGGAAAGGTGACCCTACCAAGAATATTCCCTAGGTCCACAAGAATATTCCAAATAATCTAAAGTCATCATAATACTCTTTCTCTTATAAATGACAGGTTTAGGGGTGAACAAATACCAAGCTTTCACCAAGTCACGATCTGATCTAAATTGGAGCACTGCTGGAAGACATTTCCCTGTTTCTACAGAAAGACAAAAGGGAGAGACAGACTCTCTTCCTCTCCTGGACATTGTTTTTAGGGGCAAAATGTGGAACCCCTGCAGCCAGCTTGCAATGACGGTGGAAACCGGCGTGAAGCGGAGTCCAGGACTCAGTGAATGGCTGAGCTGCCCGGGGAACTACTTGCAGAGCTGTTTCCACCGGGAGTTACAGCGAGGGGATGCATCTTCTTGTTTATGGCAAGTAAGTCAGGGTCTCCTGTTACGAGAAATGAAAGTCACCTTAAGGAGTGTGGGTTTAAACTCCTACTGGTCAGATAATTTGTGAAAATTTCAGAAGTAGAAACTAGCATTGGAAGCAAAGAAAAAGGGATAAAAAGTCAATTGTTCTTGGATGTAATATTTCAGTAGAGCAGGTGAATGGTTTGAGATAGCAGAGAAATAAAACTAGTGTTAGGATGACATTTGTAGAATAAAGTCAGGTCTGAGCTAGCAACCTCAGTAAATTCCTAATCATGAGTATCAGGCCTCGGCATAGTAGCTGGATTTTAATTTGTAGCCAGGGGTTCTTAATCATTTTGTGCCTCGGGCCTCTTTGGCAGTGCAACAAAGTCTATGGATCCTCTACTCACAATGTTTTTTTTAAATTCATAAAATAAAGCACATGGGGTTATGAAGAAAACTAGTGATATTTTTAAAAAATATGTGTTATTTTAAAAAAAAAACAAATTTGAATTAAAGTAACAGATAGGCTTATCAACATACTAATGAATAAAAACTAAGGGTGCCTTTGTAACTACCGGAATTGAAAACTTGTGAAAAGCATAAAAAATACATCAATATATATCTATCAATTGTAATATAGTACAAAAATATGTAAATTCCATTGGAAAGAGGGCCTTAAGAGCCGTTAAAACCTTTGTGATGTGTTGCCTATTCTCATAAGTAAAGGAAGTACTGAATTTTTGTTAAAGATTGGTAAAAGTAAGTGTGATATACCCAAGATCATTGCATCCAAGGCCACCGCAAGTGGCCAGGGAGGCCAGGATGAGAAACCTTGGAGAAGAGGTCTTTAAGACTGCAGGTACTGCCCCAAACTTAAATTAACATCTTTTTTTGTTGGCTAACAGTAGACTATGCCTCCAAGATGAAGTCTTTTAAACCATAATATAGACAAGTATTTTGACTGTAACACCATAATCTTTACTTATTTACCATGTGTGGTATACTGCATGTTGGAGAATGAGTACTCAAGGAAATAAATTATATCCTTTGTCATATATTAATGCAAGAGGTGAATAAGCCCATGTAGTAATGAACCGTCAGCTGATCAGGACAGATTTAAGTATGCAGTGTGATCCTTGTCCAAAACTGTGCATCCCTGTGACTGTGCATGTTGTGCCAGTGACCATCTTACAGTGTCCTTTTCTCCACTGCTAGGTTACTGTTTTGTGCTCTGAAAGGTGAGAACGAGAGAGCGTCAGTATAAGACATTGGACTGCACTCCTACGTTACGTCAGTTCACCTTCATATAGACTAGCCACCATCCTTTGTGTTCTCTTATTACACAAGAAAATAAAATATTGTCTTAAAAGTCATAATAATAAAGGCTATAATAGGATAAAAGTTCATAATTTAATGGACAGAAATATATAAATGCAAGAATTTATAGCATAATGATTGCTATGTAGATTTTCAGATATAATTTATAAGGATTTCTGAGTCTATAAACACTCTAAAGATATAGCATTAACACTATATGTGTAAATATACATATTTATGCAATAGAATAAGGATTTTTTTTAAAAAAATACCAAATTTCCATATCTTTAACATAATTTTCAGTGTCTTTCTGGAGTTTTGTTTTATACGATGCGGTCAAATTTGCTACATTAGCCTTCTACTAGGACAATCTGTTTTCCTTGGCACTTTTCTTAATCCTAGTTCATCGTCTTAAAAATGAAGAGTGTTCAATTCAGGGTAATGGGGTAGTTTCGGTGGATCAACACTAATCTGTATATTTTGGAAAATCAATTTAAAAATTCATGCCCAATGAAAAATACTTGGGACCACACTACTTTAAGGTACATGAACTCAATGTAACTTGATTAGGTAATAGCTTCCGAAACACAGAAATTTGTGCTGATTCATTTTCAAATGCAGATGATAATATCTATTCAAAGAAGGTCTCACAATGCAGACCACAAAGATAAAACAGTATGTTGACCTCAGAGAAAAGATGGTATCATGATGTCTAGTTTGAAACAGAAGAGCATGACCTTCATAACCGACTTGCTGGTGTGAGGCATTAGCTGTATTCTCCATATGCCAATTGGGAGCTCAGAAAATTGATATATCAAGATGTATTCGATGACAGTCAACATAGATCGTAGTGAATGACATCCCCCAAGAAGAATATTTAGTGGGAAAAAAAGCACAGCAAAGTGCCCTGGTCATACTATTATTTAAGTATCGTTCACACAAAGATGAACCAGCAGAAGAAAATGTAAAACTCAGCAACGTGAGAAGTTATCCAGAAAAGTCTGGTGTCATCAGCCAAGTATTCTAGTAAGGAAAAAAGGCATCTTTGAATGATGCCACTGAGAACTACCAGAGTGACGAGGACAGAGACGCAAGGCATTGAGCTGAAAGTGAATGAGGTGGGAAGCAGGGGAGACCCCGGTATTGCTGTCTTGTCTTTCAAGAAGCTTGGCTGTGCTATGGGAAAAAGAAAGCAGTGAAGGGGAACTAAGTGTGCATGTGTGTTTCTAAGGTGAGGGTAAGTCAGGAAAAGGGGCAAGCTGAAAATACGAGAGAGAAAGGAAACAAAACAGGATTCCAGAGAAAATCAGAGGGTACAAATGGGGTGGTGGAGAAGGAGCTTTGAGCCCAGGAAGAACCCCCCCCACACTCGTCCCTCTGCACGAGAAGGGAAAAGCCCAGTTCTCAGGGTGTCTGCTGTGCACAGCAGAAGCCGAGTGTCATGGTGCAGGATATGACAGCAGCAATGAGGCACAGACATCGTTCAGCTAATGCTGGAAATCAAACAGCAGAGAGAGCCCAGCTGAGCAGCAGCGGAGGGTCTGATAGGGAAATAGCCGGCCACAGGCTGGTTGGGTGGCTTTAGACTGTTAACTCTGTAAGTCTTTTGCACATCTTTACCATGACATCCAACAGCCACGTGGGGAATTTGCACACATTCCTTCCCCCTGAATAATGAATTATCAGCCACTATCAAGAGGAGAAATCATAGGTCTACAGAAATTACTACAATAAATCATTTCTGGCGACATGGCTCAGGGGCTTAGAATTATCATCGTCATTGTTATCTAATCAGCTAATATTTTCTGCCGCCTTACAAAGTTGCAGGAGCTATGCCAAGTGCTCTTCGTATGTTAATTCATTTAATCCTCCCCACAGTCTTGAGATGGGAAGCTTCATCATTCCTGCCAGTGAACCAAGCGATGGCTCACACCCAGCCCAGGGTCGAGCGGCCAACAGCTGGACCAGGCAGTGCCCAGCAACTAAGCAAGTGCCCTCAGCCATCAGGGTCTCATCTGGACCAGGTGCCCTGAGGATATGCAGTCTCACAACCATCACTTCCTTTTCTTTGGCCACTTTTCAGGCTGCTAATATTTCAAAAAAAAAAAAAAAAAAAAGTTTCTTTGGTTAACTTAAAAAAAAAAAAAAACTTAAAGGCAGAGATTGATTCACTTTTGAATGTGCCATTTTTTCCAATGATAATATTTAATTTGAATTCTCTTTTTTCATTTAGAGCAGTACTTTAACAATTAATGCAAGTGGATAAATTCTGAGAAAATAGGAAATTTTATCATATCAGAAATTACTACTTGGAAAGAAAAATAATTAGAATTTACATTTTAAGTTTAAAAAATAAAAAAAGATTAATAATCAGGAAGCATAGGAATTAAACATTATATTTCAACTGTGTTAAAAAGTGATTTCCTCAGAAAAAAACTACTTTAGAAAGAATGCTGTCTTATGAGAACTGGAATTTATTTCCTCAACAAATATATAAGTTATGTATACATAATTCATATATATATATATAGAGAGAGAGAGAGAGAGAGACAGAGAGACAGGGTCTCACTCTGTGGCCCAGGCTGGAGTGCAGTGACATGAACATAGCTCCCTGCAGCCTCGACCTCCCGGGTTCCTGCGATCCTCCCGCCTCAACCTCCTGAAGTGTTGCAATTACAGAGGCATGCCACCACACCCAGACAACAAATCAATTCTAACATACTTTAAGATACAGAGGATAAAATAATTTACATAATATAAATCAGCATATTTAATTGTTTTGGTTTCAAGCAACGAGCTTGGGCCTTCTAAAAGACAGTTCCCTTAGTCAAGTCTTAGAAAAAACAGGACCAGATGTTTGACCCTCAATAACTCCAAAGCCAATGACTCAGGGGACAACTTGTGAGGTGGACAAGGTCCCCTACCTCCATGTGTCTTTTCCAAGGATCCTGACACACATGTAAAGACAACAGGAGAGAAAGAAGGGCTTCCTGGAGAATAAAAAGCTGAGAGGAACTCAGAGGTAAACTGTACCTTAAGGAATCTTTGAGCCCATCCTCTGAGCTTCACATGGGCTAATTCTTAATACCCCTGCTTTGGAAACTGGGTTCAAAACCATTAATTAACATATCTAAAAATAAGAAACTAAGAAGTGGTACAATAAGGCCACTAAAACAGGTCTCTAGTCTCTTAGTGTTCATTTCAGTACAGAGCAATGTATGTCCCTACATGTAGGTAACATCCTCAATGCTGTTTCTTCCTAAGTTTCTGTAGAGAACCCAGTTTAATTGCAATTGGGAAATGCACGATTGTTTCAAGGCTCGTGCTTGGAAATCCATCAGGATGAGATATTGCAGCTATAAGTGTCCCTGAGAGAGCCATTCTGATGCTGAAGCTGAGTATAGTTTCCACTTGTAATAATGAGCTTAAGCAAAATGACAATTACCTCTCATGTGCTGATGAATTAATAAAATAAATTTCGTAAAATGATGTGGGTGCTTTTGCTAAAAATTTATACTTTATTTGATTGGTTGTTTTTCAACAGAACTTTGAAGGATCTTGGTGAAGTAGAAAAACATGGGTCTTCTGAACTGAAGTTACTGTTTCATTTAATAAATAAAATAAAACGAATTGAAATATGAGAATCATAGCAATTATTATTTCACCCTCCCGGTGGTGTCTTTGCCCGTTAACATTTAAAATATTAAACCTGTCAAATTGATGTAGGGTCCATTACTGCCCAAGCACCACTGGTATCTTCATAGCTTTGACATTTTCAACATTTCTAGGGAGCAATATGAAAACCGTGACAACACGTAGCCATGTTTTCCTGACTTGATTTGTGAGGCAGAAGCAACGAAAATTAAACAGACCATTTTAAGAATTGTTCTATTTCGGCTTGGTATTCATTTATTTATTGTTTCATTCATTAACCCAACACATAATGATTGGCAGTCCCTCCTGTGCCTGTTCTGTTCTCAGTGCAGGGAAGGCATCATGAACAAGACAGACAGAGCCCCTGCCTTCATGGATCTTAATTCCAGCTTTGGGAGGAGAAGGACGGAAGTACTGAGTCAAAAAAAACATGTCATGTTTCAGACGGCGATTCACACTAAGTAGAAAGATAAAGCGAAGGCAGGCCACAGAGTGCGGAGGGTGGGTTGTAATCTTAATGACATAATCAGAAGCGAACTTACCAAGAAGGTGATGAGAAAAAACTTGAAAGAAGGGAGAGCACGCTCCCGATACAGGAACCAACAAGCCCCAAAGTCTGCAGGTGCAGGCGGGGTTGCTCCCGGCTGTTTGATGCTCTAAGAATCCAAAGAGTGAGCGGGGTTGGAACTGACGGAGTGAAGCAGAGGAGTTCACACCCAAGAGGTGATGGTGGCATGTTTCCCCTACATTAATAGGTCAATAAACTTTATCCTATTTGTATTCCTGTTTTAATTAAATGAGGAGCAAAACCCTTTGCTTTAATAAAACAAAAACTCAATCTCAATAGGGACATAAACGTGACCAACAGGTCACCACAAAGGGCCTCTTAGACAGTCTTACAAAATTTAAGTTTTGTAAATTTTGTGTTAAAGAATTCAGGGAAGTTCATTCAGTAGACACATGAAGATAAAGTTCAAAGGTCAAGGTAAATGTCCCATCACTTGCTAGTTCCTGGTTGCCGCCATTTGCTGACTTTGAATTCACCTGTTTACCTTCCTCCAACTCTTCTGTGCAGTTCTTTTTGCCAAACCCTCCCAGATCTGTGCTTGTATGCTCAGATGTTCTAACTGCCCCTGTAAATTCCCACCAAGCCCCGTCTGCATCTAACTCCGTCTGCTTTTCTATCACAAGAAGAGACACCATTGCTCCAAACAGCTTCCTTCCAGGCTAACTCAGGACCTTGATTCTTCAATTACGGCTACACATTTTATTATTAACCTCACCATAGTTGTGCCATTTAATATTCTGCAATGGTTATAAATTGTACTAATACTGTATATTAGTCTCAAGATTTAACATATTTTCCTTATTGTTAAGAACTCTACCTGACGCAGTCAGTAGTCACGCCCTGTTGGTGGTATCATTACAACACTCACATCTCTGTTACAAATCCACATTTGCCCATACCACTATCACTCACTTAGCTCAACTTAGGACTTCTCATCTGAATTATTTTAAAGATTTTCCAATAAAGCATTCAGTCTGACAATGCAAAATAACCCTCATTTATAAAAGTACTGTAAGATAGAAATTTTGGGACTGGAAAGGAACTCTTTTATCTAACTTACCTGATGCATGGACTTTTGTTCATTTGTTTGCTTGTTTTTTAATTTCTGCCAGGTAGTTTTCAGTCTTCCATTTGTAGCACAACTCTTCTGGTGAGAGAATTCACAAAATCTAAAAGTGGATACATTTTCTAACCATTCAAATTATAAGGCATTAATAATCAAATGCAGCAGTGTATTAAAAAATACACTGTGGCCAAGTGGATTTTCCCCAGGTGCGCAAAGATGGTTCAACATCCCACAATCAATCAATGTGACCCACCGTATCAGCTGGATAAAGAAGAAAAAATGTATTACCATATCAATAGAAGCAGAAAAGCATTTGACAAAAGCAACACTCATTCATGAGAAAAACTCTCAGAAAACTAGAAATAGAGAACAAGAGTCAAATTCATAAAGAGCTTCTACAAACATCCTGCAACTAATATTATACTTAACGGTGAAAGACCGTTTTTCTTAAGATCAGGGAGATAAAAAGATGTCCGATCTCAGCACTCATTTAACATACTATTGGAAATTCTAACTAGCACAAGAAGGCAAGATGAAGAAATAGAGGCATATAATGGCTTGATATAAGAAAGATGTCAGTTCTCTCCAAATTGATCTATAGGTTTAATTCCATTCCTAGAAAAATCCCAGGAAGGTACTTGTAGACATAAACAGGCTTATTTTAAAATTTCTTTGGAAAGGCACAGAGCCTAGAGTCTCTAAAACAATTTTGAAAAAAAAAAAAAAAAAAAAGCAGAGTGGGAATCAGCATTCTTGCTTGATGTGAAGAACTACCACTAGAGCTACAGTAACCAAGACAGTGTGGTATAGGCCGAGAACAGACACAGAGATCAACAGAAAAGAATTAAAAAACCCAGGAATGAACCCACACAAATACATCCATCTGACTTTTGGCAAAGGATCAAAAGCAATTCAATAGAAGAATATTCTTCAACAAATGGTAATGGAGCAACTGGACAATAATAAACAGAAGGAGGAGGAGGAGGGAGAGGAAGAAGACAAGAAGAAAATGGAGAAAGAAAACAGAATTTTGATCTAAACCTCACACCTTATGCCAAAAACCTCAGATTTATTGACTTAAATATAAAACATAATATGGGTGGCAAGCCACCCAGGTGCCAAGACAAGAGACTGAAGGCACAAGCTGTTTCAGTGTAATAAAGACAATAATTATAATAAGTTATACTAGAAATAGGATATAGAGATGATTATGAATATTATCAATCATTAGTTTGTAGTAGTAATCTTTGTATTATTATTATAATAATCTCTGTTTTACAAGTATAACCTAGGAAAAACCAGGCCATACAGAGTCAGGAGCTGAAGGGACACTGCAAGAGGTGACCAGAAGGCAAGAGTGTGAGCCCTCCGTCACGCCTAGGTAAGGGCCACTTGAGGGCTCCTTGGTCTAGCGGTAGCGCCAGCGTCTGGGACGACTCCCGTTACATAGCAGACCTTGGTCTAGCGGTAACACCAGTGCCTGGGAAGACACCCGTTACTTAGCAGACTGGGAAAGGGAGTCTCCCTTTCCCTGGGCGGGTTAGAGAACACTCTGCTCCACCACCTCTTGTGGGAGACCTGACATTAGCCAGGCCTGCCCGCAGTCATCCAGAGGCTTCGATGCCTCCCCGTGGTGCTGTGCTTCAGTGGTCACGCTCCTTGTCCACTTTCATGTTCCGCCTGTACACCTGGTGCCTCTATTAAGTTCTTAAAAGAGAGCAGCAGCAAAATTAGTGAAAGTATTAAAGTCTTTGATCTCACTGATAAGTGCATAGAAGAAATGCTGACATATGCTGTCCTCCCTCTCCGCCTCAGCTACGGCAAAGGGAAAGGCTCCCTGTCCAGTGGACACGTGACTCGTGTGACCGTATCAATCACTTGAGATGACTCACTTTCCTTGCCCTGCCCCCTTGCCTTGCATACAATAAATAGCAGTGCACCCAGGCATTCGGGGCCACCACCAGACTCCGTGCATTGGTGGTAGTGGTCCCCTAGGCCCAGCTGTCTCTCTCTCTCTCTTTATCTCATGTCTTTATTTTTCCATGATCTCTCGTCACCACATATGACAGTCCCCGTACGACTGGACCCTACAATATAAAGCTGTACAACTTTTAGGGAAAAATACAGAAACTAGGACTAGGCAAAGAGCTCTTAGTCTTCACACCAAAAGCACAATTCAGAAAAAGAAATATTGATAAATTGGACCTCATCAAAATTAAACAGTTTGATCTGTGGAATATCCATTAAGAGGATAAAGAGACAACCTACAAATTAGGAGAAAATATTTGCAAACCACAGACCCAGTACAGGGCTAACATACAGAATAATAAATAACTCAAAGTTAAACATTAATAAAGCAAATATCCAATTCAAAATGAGGAAAATGCAAGATAAATTTCACTGAAGTGGTTAGACAGATGATACATCAATGCACGAAAAGATGTCCAACATTATTAGCGGCAGGAAAACACAAAATAAAACTACAGCGAAACATCACTGTAGCTGAAGTACAAAAAAAAAAAAAAAAAAAAAAAAAAAAACAGCCATAAAACCAAATGCTGTTAGGAAGGTGAAGAAACTGGGTCACTCATACATTGTTGGTGGGAATTTAACATGGAACAGCCACTTAACAAACAGCATGGAGGCTTCTTACTCTTGGCAGTTGAGCCAGAGAAATGGAAACATGTTCACACACAAACCTATACAGAAGTTTTACTCACAAGAGCCCATATTGAAAACAACCTAACCAGCCTTCCATGGATGAATAAACTGTAGTGCATTCACCCCAAAAATACTACTGAGCAATGAAAAGGAGTACAAAGAAAAGTACTGATACACATAACAACTCGACGTCACAGGAATTATGCTAACTATGCCAGTCTCAAAGAATTCCCTATTGTCTGAATCCATTTATATGGCATTATTAAAACGCTGCATTTGTGGAGATGGGAAACAGATGAGCAGTTGCCAATGTTAGGGAGTGGAGAGGAAGAGAGGTAGCTGTGGCTGTAAAAGAGGTGCGCAGGGGGCTTTTGTTGGGTTTGTCCTTGTGTGTTTTTTCGTCTTGGTGGGCACACAAATCTACACATGTGATAAAACTGTGAAGAACTACAGGCGCACACGCACGCACCACACACACACACACACACACGCACACACACACACGATATTCTCAGGTTTACAAAGAAGCTGCAAAAGAGAATTCCTGCATGTTAACATGTGACTACCCTTCCTGCATATACATGCAGTTTGCATATACATACAGACTACCCTTCCTGCCTATACATGCAGTTTGTGTGTGTGCGTGTTTGCATGTTTCAGAAAATTATGAGTACAAGTTGCAGACATCATTGATGCTTTATCTATTAAAATTTCAGTGTGTATTTCTAAAAACAGACCATTTCATAACCACAATCTGATTCTGAAAATGAAGAGGTGAATGTGGACAGCATCCTATTTTTCCCCCCAACAGACTTGATCCGGGTTTGCCAGTTACCCTCGTGCTCCTGATCTGGTGCAGGAGCCAATCCTGACCATCCTCACATTTAGTTGGGCGTCTTCTTAGTCCCTTGTAATCAGGGACAATTCCTCCAGCTTTCTTTGCGTTTCACAATCTTGACACTAAAGAGTGGAGAACAGTTGTTTTGAAGTATAACTTCCATTTGGGTTCACTGGATGCTCCCTCCTGATTAGATCTAGGTTATGAAATTTTGGAGGAGATGCACCGAGGCGATGTGATGTGTTCTTGTCAGTATGTTCCTTGTGTCTAAGGGCATAGGAGCTCAGCTCATCCCATCACTGCGATGTTAATTTGATCACGTGATTACTGCATTAAGATGGAACCTGCTATAAAGTTCCTATTTTTCCTTTGGCAACTAATGAATATTTACATATTCTGTAACTAACAAATATATAGATATCTTGTTTTTCTGCCTATTTCTGCATGATTTTAATGACCATTGGTAATTCTTCCCCAACTAAAGTAGTTACCAAATGATGAGATTTTAATTCCATCTTCCCTTTATCTTTATTGGCTAGATTCCTACCATACGGAAGAGGTTTCCCTTCCCTTCCAGTTATTTATTATCTATTTGTACATACCCAGTGTGCATTTGTAGATTCTCATTCTATTCAGGGGGACACAACCCATTGCCATCAATTATTCTGTCACTCAAATTGTCCCAGACTTGGCCAGTGGGACCCCTGCATCTCATGAGCCCTTGCTAGCCATCTGGTAACGGGGCAGCTGGAGCCTTTCTTGCCCCAGCACAAGCATCAGCTACATCTCTAACGAACCCAGGTTACCTTTACTGAAAGAACAATATTTACAAGCCAGAATTGAGTGCTAGGCATGCTTGTTGCTACCAGAAATGTATGTATATACAGGGCAAAGATGGGAAATTTGTATGCATAAATGCAGATATAGATACACACACTTCTATATCTATACCTATGTCCATTTCCATTTATCATCTATATCTATCTCTATTTTTTAAATTCTATACATGTGTGTCAAAAATCATGTGCTCACACTGATCCCTCTGATCCCAATCCAACACCAGACGGTTTCTTCTAGGCTTGCCCCACTCACGTTATTCCCGGTACCACAATCTATTTACTTATTTTCTTATGAAAAGTTGCAGAGAGTAGTTGCATCATTTCTAAACCACACCTCCGTATTTACAGAGCCAAAGCACGGTGCTCACAAACAGTGCATCCCAGAGCCACTTAGACTCACTCTCCTATCCTCACCCTTCACTTCACTCATTTGAAAAACGTTAAGTTCACTCATTTTATTCTGTTTTTATTTCTTTTTGTATTTCTCTTTTTCCATACTTGTGGATTTTATGTATTTATTCACTTTTAGATTGGGAAACATTAAGTTTGTTCTAAAAGTCAACATAGAAAGGTAAACTAGGCAAGGGACCACTACCCCATCCTTCCATGCATCCCCAAGGCATCTGACCTCATTGTTCCTGGTGTAGGATACCGGAGCTTATGGAGGGGAGAGCTCAGTGAGGCAACTAAACCCCACAGGATACCTGAGCTCATGGAGGGGAGAGTTCAATGAGGCTACCAAAACCTCACAGAGCCTGGCTTGCAGTCACCACCCCTGAACACAGCTGCACGAATGTCCCGTAAGAAACCAGCAGAATATGTGCTGAGAATAAGCAATAATATTTCTTGTCTAAAAAAGGGAGCTTTGTTTCACTTACATTATGTTTCTGCATGAACCCCTTCTATTTTGCAACTGAACAAATTTCTTCCCAATTCCTTGCTCATAGAACATTTCTTTTTCTACTATTGCATTAGCATTTATTGTAGACTTCTTTAGTGGTCTAACTTATTTGTCAACACTTTCGAACTTTTCAGAAAACTTGGAAATCCCCTAACCACATTTGTATGAATCAGCACATTGTCAAATATTCTAATATCTCTCTCTAGTGAACTCATAGAAAAGAACTATCCATCGATGCCACCACAACAAGAAGAATCCTTCTTCTGTGAAAGTCTGGCTAGAATCTTCCGTAACTTAAGACACATCCACGATCTGTTGCCTACAAGATGGAACTCAAATTACTTTTCATGGCATACAAATCTCTTTGTAACACAATCCCTGTCTGTCTCCTCCAATCTCACACCCCCCACAGTTGACCTCCACGAATCTTAATTCCAGCCTCACACTAGACTTGTACTCGCTGGGTTTATCATGCTGCTTCATGCCTACTGGTCTCTGTAGAAATTGGTTCATCTGCCCATGATCTCTCTCTCCTTCTTGTACAAATGTGTACTCATCTCTTAAGTTGCATCAAGAAAAATCGCTGCACTGATGCTATCCCTGGATGCTGTCAAGAGTTTCCCATGCTAAAATCTGTCTTGACTTCTCTTCAAACAAGTCTCTGCTGAGTTACAGCATCTTCCAGACTATTCTCCTGCTCTAAGCCCCACATATTCTCTTTCTCTCAGCCTCTCCCTGTGTGTCTCTCTCTGTCTACCTCTCTTTCTCCCTCCTCTACCTGTCTAGAAGAATACTCCTTATTTAGATCAGACAAACAATCCTAATTAGTTTCGCATCTCCAGTGCCCAGTACATGACAGGTACCTGAAAAAAATGAGTCAATCCATTAATGTTCAAGGGTGGAGACTAGTATGTATATTTTTAATTGGATTAAAGTGAAATGAAATGAACAGAAAGATGCTCTGCCAGGAAGTTAAACTTCATTCCTCTGCATCAATTATCAAAATTACCCTAGAGTTTTTCCTACAGTCTGTGTGCTAATTCAATATAAAATTTCAGCCCAAATATTTAAAAATTTATCACAAAATATACTTAGAAAAACAAACTAAATTCCAGGGAAAGCTAAAAAAAAGCCTCAAATATAGTTTCTAAAATTATTTTAGGAGTCATATTATCAAATCAGAATATCTTATTAAGAGAAATAAAGCTTTAGTATTTTTAATTATTTAGTAATATTTTTATCTCATAACCCTAATTTAAATATAAATTTAAACATTAACTTCAAAAGCAAAATTACATGTCTTTTAGAAGAAAATTGTAGCATTTTTAATTCCTTTTATGAGGTTAGCATAAGCCTAAAAGCAAAATCTAAGCATGACCCTGGAAACAAGGTCTGACATATAAAGGGCTTATAAGTTGTCACTCCCGACCTTATGAAAAGAACAGGGCAAACTGAAAAAAATTCAATGAATTTTCTTAGAGCCATCAGGGACTGAGATTACAGAGCCAAGTACCACCTCGACATCTTGGAGACAGTCACCAGGATTTGCTCACCTAGAGCAGAAGACACTGGCGATGTGAACTGGTAGGGACTTATCAGTGGTCACTCTGATGAACTGCTGTGCACACCAGTATCTGGGGTCTGCAGAACCAGACACCTACTATTGTCACTTTCCACCCAGATATCATACCAGCTCTCACAATAGAGATCCATGAAAGATTCCTCATGGCTTCAGCAGAGAGAGGAAGAGTGATCATGTTGAAATTCACCCAGAACCTTCTTTATTGCAAAAGCTTACTCTACAAGAGGAAAGACTCTGTCAGAGCTTTATCCCAGGTGGGAAGAACAGCCCTCCCACTCTGGAACCTCTAGTCTTCTCATTTCACCTATATGCATACACACACACACACACACACACACACACAGACACACACACACAAACACATATGCATATATGTATATAAAACAAAGCCAACACAGAGAGGGCCTTAAGGAAATAGACTGGAGAGCACTGCAGCCAAGGAAGTGAGTAGGGAACAGGAGAAGGAAAAGCTGCACCACAGTGAACACTGTGAAAGTCCCAGCTTCAAGAAACAGGCCAAGAAAACGCTGAGATTCAATCTGGAGGATATGGGATGCTCCCTTCCCCCACGCCTTATCTCCATACCAGCTGCGCTCCCCATAACAGTGGATTCCAGCTGAAGGAGCTCCAAGGCGCTCTCTGAAGAACAGAAACTACGGAAACCCAAAGTCAAGAGAGGAGGCAATGACAAGGACAACGGAGGATTAAAAAGTCTCCAGGAACTACAGCTGTAGCTCATGTTAGAAACAACCCAGCTCTAGCCAGACAAGCATAAATCCTCACACTAAAAGTGTATGTCCCTCAGCTCCTGTGATGCAATACAATGTCTGGTTTTCAAAAAAAATTACAAGATGTGCCAAAAGGGTAGAGATGAGTAATTATCAGGATCAGACACAGATATGATACTCACATTGGAATTATCATACAATTATCTTTTCTGCTTTTTCCATTAGGGCTCTTAACGTTAACATGTCAAAGCTGAGAACAGACAGGTGCTGTGAGCAGAGAGATTAAAACTCGCAGAAAGAATCAAGATAAAGCATGACAAGTCAAACATAATGAGAGAAATGAAGAAAGCCTTTGATAGGCTCATGAGTAGACTCAACACAGCAGAGTTATACATCAATGAGGCTGAGCGTGGTGGCTCACATCTGTAATCCTAGCACTTTGGGAGGCCGAGGTGGGCAGATCACCTGAGATCAGGAGTTTGGAACAAGCCTAACCAACATAGAGAAACCCCGTCTCTAGTAAAAATACAAAAATTAGCTGGGCGTGGTGACGCCTGCCTGTAATCCCAGCTACTCAGGAGGCTGAGACAGAAGAATTGCTTGAACCTGGAAGGTAGAGGTTGCAGTGAGCCAAGATCGTGCCCCTGCGCTCCAGCCTGGGTGACAGAGATGAGACTCGGTCGAAAATCAATCAATCAATCAATCATTGAGACTGCAGATAAGTCAACAGACTCTTCCTAAACTGAAACATGTAGAAGAAAATTATGAAAAATACAGAACTGAATGCCCAAGGACTTTGAAGTACAACATACAACTAATGGGAATACTGGGAGGGTGAGAAAGAACCAAGCAAAGATATACTTGATTTAATAATGGCCAAAATCTTTCCAAAATTAATAACACATACCAAACCACAGACTCACGGTGTTAGAGAATGTGGAGCAACACACATATTAAACCCAAAAAAGAATCCACACACAGACCTATCATATTCAAACCACAGCGGACTAAAGACGATAAGAAAATCTTTTTAAAACAGAGGAGGGGAAATCTTAACTACAGAGGAAGCAGGATAAGAATTGCTGTGGACTTCCCATCAGCACTAAATTATTCAGGTGGAAAATAGAGTGAAATATTTAAACAGTTGAAAGTAAAAGAAATACCAACTTAAAATTCTATATGGAGTAAAGTTATCCTTTAAAATGAAGGACAAAAAAGACTTTCTCTGACCTCAAAAACACAAAAACAGAGAAATCATCTCCAGTAGTCCTACGCTCCAAAAAATGATAGTAGTTCTTCGGACAGGAATATATGATTAGTCAGAAACTTGCATCTGCATGAAGAACATTAGGGAAGGAATGAACAGAAAATAAGACTCAACTATATGTTGTTTACAAAAATACACATTAAATATGAGAATCAGATAGGTATAAAGTAATCGTGACAGCTTGGTGTTGGTGGAAGAGTCTAATTCTATCAAATTTTATCAATTGTATGAAAATGTCGGAAACCTCACTGAAGGAGAAAGGGGAAAGGTGCTGACCGAAGGAACTCTGGGAATGAGCAGAGTCTGCAAGATGAAAATCCAGCTCTGCTGCACGTAAGTCCTGTGCCCTGGTTGACAAGTTGTTCCCCATGCGGGTACAGAGTAACAATTCTGAATCTACTATGCATGTGCCAAAATTGAACAGTGACATGAATGGATGGTGGCTGGTGGAGCCAAGTTTCTCACTGTTGGAGAGAAGGTCACAGAAAAGGAAGCTGACATGGCAGGAAGAACCCATGTAGTAATGGCTTTGAGTTGAAGACATATTAGCAGAGAAAGAAGCCGAGAAGGAGGGAGCCCGGCTCCAGGCCTCCTCACAGGGAACCCTGTAGTGTTGATATGAGGGCATTTGAACGTGGAATCAAAAACAAAAAGCAAGAAACATGGGTGGTTAAAACTACACTTGGTCTTCATCATTACCTGGTCCACAGCAAGCTCTACACAAGACCAATTATTTTTAAATTTAACTATTACCAACATAAATACTTTAACCTTACGTGAACCTCCTAAGGGATTGCAGACATTACACGCCTGGCTATTTTTTGTACTTTCAGTAGAGACAAGGTCTCACCCTGTTGGCCAGGCTGGTCTTGAACTCCTAACCTCAAGTGATCTGCCCACCTCAGCCTCCCAAAGTCCTGGGATTATAGGTGGTACTGTCCTTTGGATCAGACATCTAGAGAGTTTCCACTCCAGGTCTGGGAATCTTCTGGGTTTCCAATCTGCCTGCATCAGCCTGGTTCTTCATCATCCAGCAGGACCCCTGGGTTCTCTGCCAGGTGACACAAGGAAAGGATGTTCCTTGGGTCGTTGAGAGACAAGTGCAGGACATTTTCAGTGTCTGTCTGAAATCACAGCTTGAATTTCATAGACAAAGTCTTTGTCATCACTGCATATGCTTTTATGGGACTCCTTAATGTTTCCAAAGTTTATGCCTCACTTCCTGAATATACTACAAGCTTATTGCAGAAAGGTTCCCACACACTTCAGTTCTTGGATATGCCTGCAATACAGGGCCTTAAATAGAGGACCAAAGATAGGATATTAAAAATGGTAGCTATTCAAGAATTTAACATCAACTTCTTCATTTTATAGACCAGCCAGCTGAGAAAAGCTGAGAATTTAAAAGATCTAAGATATGTGCCACCACGATGTCCATACAAAAAAAAAGGAAGATGTGATCATCTGAATATTTCTTTTGTAAAGACTTCATATGCAGAGACATTTAGAACCTCCATTAAACTTAAAGTTTGTTTTTTAGATGTCAGCCAGGAGATGAAGCCAGCTACAGCTAATAAACTTACGTTTTAGACAAGCACACTTTTCTATTCCTTATACACTGATTAAAGGGTTTACACATTTGCAATTATTTTGAATACACATCAAGACAAGTGGTTTCCTGGGGTGATAGCAATCTAAAAAGAAAGCAACATTTTTCAGAGCAGGAATCTTTTCAGGGCTGTGTTCCCATCTGCTGTTCTAGTTTATGTATTCAGTGCATAATATCTGCAATGGCATGTCAGACGCTTTTGTCTAAAAAAAAGTATACATGTGAAAAGTAATAACATATAGAAAGGAAACATCAAATTTCTGCAGTAACCATAGCAGAACTTACTATGTAAAAGTAGTAATATTCTGAAAATTCAGCCATGCATTGATATATACATACCAGAAGTAGACTTAATTACATAAAGTCTGATTAAAACATATCTCAATCATTTTATATTAGCATATCATTTGACTTAAGTGTACCAGCAATTGTGCCTACCCTGCTGGGCTGCTGGGCTGGTTAGCATTCTACTGGAAATATGTCTTGTGAGTTTAAGGCATTTCCAAAAAAAGTTCCTCATTTGTCTACAGATGTGCATTCTTGAATCATTAGGCCCATTTCCACGTTAGCAGAGAAAGAAGCCCGGAAGGAGTGAGCCCGGCTCCAGGCCTCCTCACAGGGGACACTGCAGTGTTGACGTGAGAGCGTCTGAACATGGAATAAAAAAAGAAAAGCAGGAAACATGCTAAAACTACACTTCGTCTTCATCATAATCTTGTCCATCGCAAGCTTCATGCAGAGACCAATTAGTTTTACATTTAACTATTATCAATACAGATACTTTAACCTTACATGACTAAAATTCCACGGTAAAAGCTATTGGATATTTGTGTGTCTGTGCGTTTGTGTGTGCATTTGTGTGTATTATGCTGTACGTTATGTCTAGCATACTATCAAATGGTTTATAAGTAATGAGTGCTCATAAATTAAGTCCACATGCTCTTCAAGTTCGCACAAATTTAGTACTCTTTGATAAATAAAAATTGTTTTGAAATTATTGGTAAAATCAAGGCTAGGCGCAGTGGCTCACACCTGTAATCTCAGCACTTTGGGAGGCCGAGGTGAGCAGATCCCCTGAGGTCGGGAGTTCGAGACCAGCCTGACCAACATGGAGAAACCCTGTCTCTACTAAACATATAAAATTAGCTGGGAGTGGTGGTGCACACCTGTAATCCCAGCTACTTGGGAGGCTGAGGCAGGAGAATCACTTGAATCTGGGAGGCGGAGGTTGTGGTGAGTTGAGATCATGCCACTGCACTCCAGCCTGGGCAACAAGAGCGAAACTCCATCTCAAAAAAAAAAAAAAAAAAAAATCAAAAAAATTTTGAATGTCTTCAAAATTGTTAGCATTTTTGCCTGGGTCCAGTAATTATTTTATATTTACCTCTGTCGGATATTTTAAGATGTCACGGCTTGGCACAAAGGTTGTAATAAAATAATCCCATTCAAACATAATCTTTAAGTGATTTTTTTTGACAAGTAAGACTAATTTAATGTTGTTGATTCAATAAAAACAGCTAAATCTTCTAGGTTAGTGGTAAAAATACCCATGTATTTAACTTTAAGTTTCTTCCCGAGATGAACACCTGATATTCACTGGCTATAAAAATGGTTAATAAAAAAATTAACTTGAAATAATGAGTAGCTTTGTCTAATATCTTTTTCAGAAGTGATATAAACTGTTAAAAAAAAAGAAAGAACGAATTACATATAAATAGGATAAATGTTTGTAGGTAAACATTTTGTGTAATTTAATATATTTAAATTATTTTGAATTAAATAATTAGCAAAAGTTCATTAGATGTATGGGTTATTCCCGGTTAAGAAGGGATTATGATATGAAAAAACACATGTGTCTAAAATTACAGAATTACTTCATCTATAAAATGCTGACATGTGAAAAACAGTTCAGGATTTCTTGCTTCCTAGGTTTTCACTAAAACTTTAGGTTACTAAGAATAAGAATTCTAATGAATATAAAATTCTGTAAGTTGTATTCTTATTGGGAGATTATTTAAAAGTTATTTATAAAACAAGGTATAAAAAGAGTAAGTAGAAGAGACGGAGGTAAAAGGGTTAGATATATAAAGATTTATTTTTGGTAAAGAAGATTATAAAAAAATAATTTTGGGCTTGGCGTGGTGGCTCATGCCTGTAATCCTAGCACTTTGGGAGGCCGAGGTGGGCAGATCACTTGAGGTCAGGAGCTCAAGACCAGCCTGGCCAACATAGTGAAACCCCTTCTCTACTAAAAATGCAAAAATTAGCTGGGCATGGTGGTGAGTGCCTGTAATCCCAGCTATTCGGGAGGCTGAGGCAGGAGAATTGCTTGAACCTGGGAGGCAGAGGCTGCAGTCAGCCAAAATTGTGCCATTGCTCTCCAGCCTGGGGAACAAGAGCGAAACTCAGTCTCAAAAAAGAAAAAATAATTTTGTATAAGAAAGCACCTTATATGATGAATTTTTATCCTAAAATGAAATGACTAACCAGTTATTTTTAAAAAGATAGTGTAGGACAAATCAGAAGGTCCAAGCATTTCATAGACAGTTTGTTGAAATCATGATAAAGTTTGTGAACAAAGATATCTAATTTATTAAAATAAGGCTTGATATTTATTTTCAATTTTAATTGAAGAAAATAAGGGATCTTTCCATTCTAATATCCTTATTTTACTTTAAGAAAATACATTTGAACTTTAATTAGACAAATTCAGTTAATATACACCAAAAACCTTTCTAACCAAAGATAAATAAATAAATAAACTTTTTAGTTTGTTGGCATGAGGTACTGTGAAACCTACAATAGCAATTTGAGTAGGCACTACCTAGAAATAGATAAAATCCTGAAAGGAGACATAGTCACCATCATCATCATTACCATCATCATTCTTATCCTCATCACCATCACCACCATTACCATGATTCTTATCATCATCACCACCATCACCATCACCATCATCACCATCACCATTACCATGATTCTTACCATCACTGTCATCACTATTGCCATCATCACCATTATCGTCATCATCACCAACATCATCACCACTATAGCCATCACAATTGGCAAAGAAAATATTTACATAGGGTTTACTTCGCCCTAGCCACCATTCTAAATACTGTCATATATTAACATAATGGTCCTATGACCTATGTACCATTATTATTCCCATTTTGCTGATGAGAAAAGTGAAGCACAGAAAAAATAAATAACTTGTTTATTGAAAAATAACCTGCTAATTGAAAAAACCTTGATTCAAATCCAGGGCTTCTGGCTCTTGTCAGGGACTGTGAGTTCCTGTGTTTATTGCCCCTCGGTCATGAAAATAAGTCATCATTTCCAATACTATGGTGAGGTCATTCTGCAGCTCAGCACATTAATTATAAAGGAAGAAAAATATACATTTTACTTACTAGGTGAACACTGTAATGTCTACATTTTGGTTGGTAATACCATGAATCAAATATGTACTTGTGACATCTAGTATTTTATCCAGGAAACCATTAGATATCATGAAAATGACTGTAAAGATTATCTTTACTTTGATATGTGTAGTTATCAAAAAGAATTATACACTGACTTTTGAAAGAAAATGTCTTTTCCAATAAAATATTTCTTTAATTTGAGGAAAGACAATATCCTTCACAGCACTTTTCATGTAAAAATGTGAGGTTTAGTAATTTAAAATTGCATTCTTGCAATGCTTTGATTTAAAAAATTGTTTTATTTTGTTTCATGTTAAAAATGTATTCCTAAGTGCTGTTTGAATTAGTATCCCACAGAGAAGGTATATTTTAAATTATATAAATGAAACACTTCCAAAAAAGAAATTCCTAGTAAAATGCTTCCACAAAATATTTTTTTCCATCAGATAGTAGTTATTTAAATATATTTTATAAATTCATGACCACACTGTATCTAAATAATCATCATATCAAATGTCAGAAGTAGGGGTAACTATCTGGTAAAGACTGATACATTTTTGTCAAGATCACTAACCAACAAATTAGTGCACGCTCTTTATTCCACAATATGCCCACAAAAGTTCCACAAGAACAATACTATTACTAACACCAACAATATTAAGTGACTTATATAGGAAAGAAAATCATCATGTTGACACCAGACTTTCAACAGTGATGCTTCACGTCAAAGACAGTGGAGTTACATATTTAAGATACTCAAGGCCAGGCACGGTGGCTCACGCCCGTAATCCCAGCACTTTGGGAGGCCAAGGCAGGCGGATCACATGAATTCAGGAGTTCAAGACCGGCCTGCCCAACATGGTGAAACCCTGTCTCTACTAAAAATACAAAAATTAGCTGGGCGTGGTGGTGCATGCCTGTAATCCCAGTCACTCAGGAGGCTGAGCAAGGAGAATCTCTTGAACCCGGGAGGCAGAGGTTGCAGTGAGCCGAGATTACACCATTGCGCTCCAGCCTGGGCAACAAGAGCAAAACTCCGCCTCAAAAAAAAAAAAAAAAAAAAAATGCCCAAGAAAAGAAAATGTGAGACACTCTCACGTACAAGAAAGGAATATCAACAGGCAAGAACTCAGAGAATTGTGTTCCCATGGAACGTTCCTGAAGATGCTTTCTGATAACTCACTTCAGACACCCAAAATCACTGGAGAAACAACGGCACAAAAGCTGAAGGTGAGCATTAAATGCCTACTTTACATTTGTTTATCTGTACTTGGCCAGTGGGTCATGGCTGTTTTCTTTTCATTTAAAGTCAATAGTTTTATGAGGTTATACGTTAGGATTGTTAATTTTGTGCTGATTTTTCTAGGTACTCAGTGTGCCTTTTTGACATATAATGTCAACTCTTTTAGTCCAAGAAAATTTTCGTAAAATATATTTGTTCTCTTCCATTGCTCTTCCATTCCATTGCTTGGATATTCTTTTCAGAAATTCTGATTATGCGCATATTTGATATTTTGGCCCATAGACCGTATTTCATCACTACAACCTTTCCAGGGAGCCCCTATTGTCCAAGAGAATGAGCCCAAGACCTGGGGAAGGAAGTTAACTTAGTCACATCTGAATACATAAAAAAGAGAATGATGCACATTGCATGGTACAATTGCATAAACTTCAACACATGCCCCAAAGACATCACGACAAGAGGTGCCCATCACCTTCCGGAACTGACCAGCTGGAATCCCCGCAGGCTTGCAAAGCACCGGATCGTCCTCACCTGTCCCCACACTGAACATCAGGCTCTCCATGTGAATCCCACCCCACGAATAGCCCTGGGTTTCTCGCAATCCACGGAGCAAGGGAGCAAACTCTCCTCTAAGGCTCCCCTTGCCGCCAGCCCACACGGAAGCACTGTTTGTCCAGGGTCTGCTGCCTGCCCTGCGTGAGCCTCCTGCGGCTCCACTGTGGCTTCTGAGAGACAAGAGACACGCAGCCTCAGGGGGAAGCCTCAACCCCTTCTCCTTCTGTCCCAACACCCACCCAGGGCCTGAGTCCACCGATGCTTTCCTTACACCCTGAAGGTCAGCGGCTTCTCTCCATCCACAATGTTACCATCACCCCCCAGCATCCTCACGAATCAGGGATTGCTGCACAATGACTGTGTCTCCTGGATCACCTCTTCATTGCCAGGTTTTTTTAAAATTTCTTCTCTTATATTAGCTTCTTGTGGCTGATGTAACAAAATAACCACAAACTGGATTGCCTAAGAGAACAGAAATGTATTTGCTCACAGTTCTGGAGTATGTAAGTCTGAAATCCAGGTATGGGCAGGGTCTCTCTCCCTGTAAAGGCTCTAGAGGAGGATACTTCCTTCCCCTCCAGCTCCAGGTGGCTCCCAGCGATCCCCGTAGTTCCTTGGCCTGTGGCTGCCTCCCTCCATCTCCGTCTCTGTCATCACAGGGCTGTCCTCTCTGCGTCTGCATCTCCAAGTCTTCCTCAGAGGAGGACACCAGTCATACTGGACTAGAGGCAACCCTAATCCAGCACGACCTCATCTTAAAACCTCACTTCCACATGAGGTCACACCCACAGATACCAGGCTCAGGACTTGGACATATCTTTTTGGGGAATACACTTCAACCCAGTACCTGTGCCTTGTCATGAGCTTAAATGTATCAAATCTGTGGGTAAGAAAAATCTGGCAGAAATGCTGAAATATTGGTTAATTTAGGAAGAGTTTAGTAGGTGGAAAACATAATTCAAACCCCATAAAATAATTTTTTTCAGAGTTAGATATATGTATATTCAAAAATATTTAAACTCAAACAAATGGTACAAGCACTTAGAGAAGTTAGCCTGGGAATATTCTAGATGACTACTGTGTGGCATTAAGGGAAAACTGGTGTTCATTTTAATGAAGGCACATGGGGAAAATAACATTGTCTGAACATATCTGAAAGGTTGTGTTTCAATCTAATTCTGCATTTCAAACTTAAAATTTGGTAGCCCGTCACAGAAAGTATCTGAAAAGTCAATCACATAAGGAACCAGGGGAGAATCAGAGGGTATCATTTAGCCTTGAGAGGGAAGATGGGGAGCCAAGGAGAAGGAGCTCACCTCAGCTGTCTGAAGTGCTGACTGACAGACACAGGTTTGGAAATGCCGTGAGGTAGCAAATGAGATAACAAGGAAGGATGGGCCAAGGCTTCAGGAGCCCAGGTTTCAGGTCAGGGTCAGTTTTTCTGTTTTTTTTTTTTTTTCTAGTTCCATCTCATTTTTATTGCTAAGTCAAAGGAAGTTTTCATTATTTATTTATTTATTTTGCTTTAAGTTCTAGGGTACACGTGCACAACGTGCAGGTTTGTTACATACGTATTCATGTGCCATGTTGGCGTGCTGCACCCATTAACTCGTCATTTACATTAGGTATATCTCCTAATGCTATCCCTCCCCCCTCCCCCCACCCCACAGCAGGCCCCGGTGTGTGATGTTCCCCTGCCTGTGTCCAAGTGATCTCACTGCTCCATTCCCACCTATGAGGGAGAGCATGCAGTGTTTGGTTTTTTGCCCTTGCAATAGTTTGCTGAGTATGATGGTTTCCAGCTTCATCCATGTCCCTACAAAGGACATGAACTCATCCTTTTTTATGGCTGCATAGTATTCCATGGTGTATAGGTGCCACATTTTCTTAATCCAGTCTATCATTGATGGACATTTGGGTTGGTTCCAAGTCTTTGCTATTGTGAATAGTGCTGCAATAAACATACATGTGCATGTGTCTTTATAGCAGTATGATTTATAATCCTTTGGGTATATACCCAGTAATGGGATGGCTGAGTCAAATGGTATTTCTAGTTCTAGATCCTTGAGGAATCGCCACAGTCTTCCACAATGGGTGAACTAGTTTACAGTCCCACCAACAGTGTAAAAGTGTTCCTATTTCTTCACATCCTCTCCAACACCTGTTGTTTCCTGACTTTTTAATGATCGCCATTCTAACTGGTGTGAGATGGTATCTCATTGTGGTTTTGATTTTCATTTCTCTGATGGCCAGTGATGATGAGAATTTTTTCATGTGTCTGTTGGCTACATAAGTGTCTTCTTTTGAGAAGTGTCTCTTCATATCCTTCACCCACTTTTTGATGGGGTTGTTTTTTTCTTGTAAATCAGGTCAGGGTCAGTTTAAGTAATACCCTTCTAAACCTCAGAGCCATCCAGTAGAATAAGCTACGTGGAAAGCAGTGAGTTCCACACTGCTGGAGGTGTTCAATCAGAGAATGGATGAGCTTCCAACAACGCTAGACGCAACATTCCCACTCAACTAGAGTCTTGTACTAGAGAACCTCTTAGGGCCCTTGTAAAAACATCAAATCATAAGGTGAACAAACCTCATACCAGCAAATGGATGCACAATTCCCGTTTTCCAGCTGTCACAGCAAAGTATTAATTCAAGGTTACTGAATAGCATTTTGCTGTTGTTGTTGCTGTGAAGATTTAAATTCAACTTTCTTCCCAAATTATTATACATATGAATTACAGGTTTTAATACAAATGTATACCTTATTATGTAATAATGTTTATTCATATTTCCAAAAAGTTTCAAAATGTCACATGAATAAAAGATTTATTATCTAAAAGGTCAACATGTAAATTCCTGGAAACAATGGTTGTTTATGATCATATATTCAGGATTTCTGTACACTTTCTCTGACCAATCAAAATTGATGTCTGGGGCGGCTTTGGCACTCAGGAGACATGAATGTGCTCATTCTTTTTATAACAGGGAATGTGAGTGACTTGTAATATGGAGGCTCCCTTATCATAGTGAATGTAAACTGAAATTAAACTAGGATGTGTGAATAACTGCATTAAGGAAGTGAGTAACCCAGCCTCTGCAAAACAAGAAATCAGTAAATTTTCTGGAAAAATGAATAGAAGTATGTTGATTTTGTGAGAAACAATGCAGTTTCTCAAACGAGTATTTTGTGGCCCTTCTTGTCATATTGCTGGGAGGACCATGTTGTGAGTTTGGGCAAGTAACAGTGAATGGAAATTTTACTTCAAATTACATATAATTACCTCTTCGTGCTGCCAAAAAACAAAAAAGGAAAAGAAAAGAAAAAGAAATACCATCTTCTCTTGTCCATCCCTATTTTCCTTAAGTTCTACTCATGGCACAGTTGGAGTCGTTATTATCCTAACACGAAGACTAGACAGACAAGGGGCTGCACTGAATAGTGAGGAGAAGGTGAAACAGTTCCCTCCACTCCAGTGAGGCCTGCGATGAGGACAGTGCACTGCGCCCTATTGAGTGACATGTGGGTAATGACCGATTGGCTTGAAAATGGTTTTCATCACAAGGACAGCTAGGAATAAAGAGCTGGAGGGGTGAGTTACAGCTCTGGCAGGGAACTGCTTGAGCATGGCCTTTCACATTTAGACCATACTCCACCATCTCTCTGGCATGCATGCTGTCTACGCTGGACCGTAAAATCCGTGGGAATAATAAACTATGGGAATGACGTGAACTCAATTCTCAGCCATCTGAAAGAAAAACACAACTTACATACTTACAAGGCCAGGGAAAAATCCAAACCCCTTTCAAAGTACAGAAAGTAGATATTTGAGTCACAGATGTGCGGAGTTGCTTCTTTTTAAAAATCAGAGTAACAGAATGAATGGATTTTATAGGATGGCACGACCAGGAGACAGGAGTCCAGAAAAGCGTCAGGGAGCTGAGGAGACTGGATTTGGTAATTTGGAGGCTAATGCAAAAGAGTAAGTGGCAAGTGATATAAGAATTTTAATCCAGAAGACAGCTGTGCATGTGAGGCAGGTGTGTGTGTGTGTGTGTGTGTATCTGTCTCACCCAAAAGGAGGCAAACCCAGTCAACCTGTGTCCCATTGCCCAAAGGGGTGCCCACCAAGCTCCATCTGTGTCTCTCGAACCCCTCTCTAACCTGTGGGGAAGGAGGAAGCCCCTGGCCTCTCCCCTGGGGGCTCCCCACACTCGAAGAGCATCCTTGAGGGAGGGAGCAGGAGCCTCCTCCAGCCCCTGAACAGGGGCACGGGGCACAGAGCTCACCCCCCGAAAGTGCTTTCTCAGTCATGGTTTCCACTAGAAACATGTAGAACACGTCATTCTGAGTCCACTCATTTCTCCTCTAACCATACAAGCTACAAGAAGAAAGACAGGAAAAAATTGCCCACCAACCCAATTATCACGAAATAAAAGAAATCTGTGAACTCTCGATTGCATGTAAGGGCTGCCAAAAACAACAAAGACCAAGAACGTTTTCATAGATCCTCAAGGGAGTCCAAGGTGTTCTAACAGGTGAGAAAAGGGGTGCGGGGATTTCAGACATTGTCAAGAGCAAGCACAGTCAGGAGAGAGCCACCCCAACAAGGACCCGCCGAAGGCAGCATCAGCTTAGACGGGCACAAGGTCCGCAGGGTAGGGGAGGTAGGGGATGCCTCAAGGGGGAGATCTGGCAGATATCAGAAAGCAACGTAACAACGAATCTTCTAAAAATTAGGGACTCTCCAGGGGTCTGAGTCTGGTTGGGTCCTCAGAGACAGATGACGCATTGCTGCACCCCCATGTGCCTCTGACCGTATAGCTGCCCATGGGGACTTTCTGTAAGGTTAGCAAACAGAATCCAATGGCACACTGCAGAAAAACATGTCATGACCAGAGAGAGTGTATTCCAGAGATGCAAAGGGGCATCAGGAAATCTGTTCTATGATCCATATTAGTAGGTCTAAGAACAAAAGGTTATATGATCATCTGTATGCCTATTGAAAACTCTTTTGACAAAACACGTCTATCCTTGATTTTGAAAAATTAAATATCAAAGAAGGTATTGGATTCCACTTACTGTGAATCAAAGAAAATACTTTTACTCAACTCAGGAAAAAGACAAAAATCGCCACTATCACTATTAGTATCCACTGCAAATGTCTGCTAAAGCAACTAGACATAAAAGAAATCGGATGTCCAAAATCTAATAAAAAAGAGTAAAATATATTTAACTTTTTTTGCAGATTATATTTATACATATATAATCCAACAGAATCCACTGAAAGACTACTACAAAGGATAAAAAGTCAGTAAGGTCACAGGACAAAATGAAGTGCAGAAATCAGTAGACCCTCTGCAATGGTTAAAACATCACCAACCAGAGCCACAGAAACCAGCTAGAAGGTGCAAGGGAAGAAAAGATACTACTAGCAAGAATAGCAACTAAGCAGATAAGAAAATGCCTTGGAGTCCTCTTAACAGGAAAGGTGAAGCAAAAACAAATAAATAGTAAGTTGAGAAAAATCTGAAAGACACACAAGTACATTTGAACACAAGAACGGCATGCAGGCCGACCTCGGAGATATTGTGCGTTCAGTTCCAGACCCTACAAATATCACAACAAAGCCAGTCACACAGTGCTTTTGTTTCCCAATGCATTTAAAAGTTGTGTTTATGCTATAGTGTAGCCTATAAAGCATGCAACAGCACTGTGTCTAGAAAACAACGTACATACCCTCATTAAATATTGCATTGCTAAAAAATGCTGGCATTCATCTGGGCTTTCAGTAAGCCATAATCTTTTTGTGGTGGAGATGCTTCAGCGTTGATGGCTGCTGACTGATCAAGGGGTAGCTGCCGAAGGATGGGATAGCTATGGAATTTTATTAAAATAAGGTGACAATGAAGTTTGCTGCATTAATTGACTGTTCCTTTTGTGAAAGATTTCCTTGTGGCAAGCAATGCTGTTTGATAGCATTTTACCCACAGTAGAACTCCTTTCAAAATTGGAGTCCATCTCTCAAAATTCTCCACCACTTTACCAATTAAGTTTACCTAATATTCTAAACCTTTTGTTGTCATTTCAACACATTGTTCACAGCATCTTCACCAGAAGTAGATTCCACTTAAGAAACCACTTTCTTAGCTCATCTGCAAGAAGCGATTTCTCATCCTTTCAAATTTATCATGAGATTGCAGCAATTCAGCCCCATCTTCAGGCCCCACTTCTCCTTCCAGTTCTCTCATGATTTCCACACCTGCAATCACTTCCTCTACTGAAGGCTTGAACCCTGCAAAGTCATCCAGGAGAACTCAAATAAACTTTTTAAAAACTCCTATGAATGTTGATATTTTGATCCCCTCCCATGACTCACAAATGTTCCTACTGGCGTCTAAAATGATGAATCCTTTCCTGGTTTCCAACTTACCTTGCCTAGACCCATCAGATGACTCACTGTTTATAGCAGTCTAATGAAGTGTCTTAAAATTTTGTGTATTCCTTTTTAAAGTTTTTTAATGTATTTGTGTATTTATTAAGAAATAATTTTACATATTCATGGGGTACATAGTGATGTTTTGATCCATATAATATATGGTATCAGATCAGGGTCATTGCATATCTATCATCTGAGACATGTATCAGTTCTTTATGTTGGAAAAGTTTAATATCCCCCTTCTAGCCCTTTGAAACTTTATGTTACTACTGACTGTAGTTATCCTACAGTAGTATCAGACCCTAGAACTTATTCTTCCTATCAAGCTGTAACCTTGTATCCTTCAGCAAATCTCTCCCTATCCCTCCCTTCTTCCTGCCCTTCCCAGCCTCTAGTTTCCTCTGTTCTACTTTTTACTTCTATAAGATAAACATTTTTTAGCTTCCACATAGGAGAGAGCACTTGCAGTGTTTTAACTTTCTTTTCTAGCTTATTTCATTTAACATAGTGCCCTCCAGTTTCATCCATGATGCTGAAAATGACAGAATTTTATTCCTCTTGTGGCTGAGTAGTACTCTATGGTTATATATACCACGTTTCCTATGTTTCTTAAATAGTAACACTCAAAAGTCAAAATTACTCCTTGATCCATGAGCTGCAGAATGGATGTTGGGTTAGCAGGCATGAAAGCAACCTTAAAATATGGACACGCAGAGTTCATCCCCGGCAGGAATGTAAACGTGTAAAATCAGGATGAACATTAATTGGGTTAATGTCATTAACTGAGTTAATGCAGCAAGGTTGCAGATGTTTACAGCCTGTGGCTCAGAATTTCTACTTTCAGGTGCCAAACACAGAATTCTTGCTGATGGGCTCCGGGAAGGAGGCACGGAAAAGTTCACAGCAGCAAAACTGCATCATGCGAAAAGATGGGGAAGGCAGGTACAGAAAGGGTAAAACAAATAAGCATTGCAGGGTGCTCACAGGATGCATCCTACACAGAAAACGAATCAAACTCCAGTTAGGTTCATAACTAGCTTGGTCTTGAGTTGAAAAGAATATGCATGTATGACACAAAGAAAAGGCAAAGAAAGATGACTGAGGGTTTCGGTTATGTAGGAATGGGGAGAAAACGCCAGAGGACTTCAAAATGAACAGGAATTGCCTTAAACTGCGTGTGGTCCCATGCCATTGTTTTCTTCCATCCTCACAGTCTCTAAGTATTTATGTATATTCAGTACTTTAAAAACAATGACACAAAAAGCCTGCTTTCTTCATCCCCTCTCCGGCTCTGGGCATCTTGCTTGCTGAGGGCAGTGCTGAGAACTGGCTGCCAGACCTGGCACTTAAGGCACAGTGAAGTCAAGGATGAAATTGTTTGATCTTTCCAGGGTACCATAATTTTTCTGGGTGTTCTATAAAAGATATAGCTGTTGGCCGGGCACGGTGGCTCAAGCCTGTAATCCCAGCACTTTGGGAGGCCAAAGTGGGCAGATCACGAGGTCAGGAGATCAAGACCATTCTGGCTAACACAGTGAAATCCCATCTCTACTAAAAATACAAAAAATTAGCCAGGCGTGGTGGCAGGCGCCTGTAGTCCCAGCTACTCGGGAGACTGAGGCAGGAGAATGGCGTGAACCCAGGAGGCAGAGCTTGCAGTGAGCTGAGATCCGGCCACTGCACTCCAGGCTGGGTGACAGTGTGAGACTCCGTCTCAAAAAAAAAAAAAAAAAAAAGATATAGCTGTCATATAACTCGCACTTCAAAGCGTTCATTTCAGGATTATTTGAAATAATCCATAAGGAGCATTTACACAATATCTGGTTTAAAGAAATCACTCCAAGAATTTTAGTGTTTATTAATATGTTGTGTTTAGTATTATTTTATCCATAGAGAAAAACTAAAATGAGTCAGGTTTCTGTTTTGGCTTGGTTTGATTTGGTTTTTCAAACTGGAGTTTTAGAGGTCACAATCTTGAAACACTGTGGCTCAGGCTTGAGCAGAAGAAAGAGGAGATTGTTAGAAACACACAAAAAGACCTGCAGTCTTCTATACGGAGTCACCATCACCGTTCATGCCCTGCCCTTTTTTTTTTAAAAAAAAAGAGAGTCTCACTCTGTCACCCAGGCTGGAGTGCAGTGGCACAATCTTGGCTCACTGCAACCTCCTCCACCCAGGTTCAAGGGATTCTGCTGCCTCAGCCTCCTGAGAAGATAGGACTACAGGCGCCGCCACCACACCCAGCTAATTTTTTGTATTTTTAGTAGAGATGGGGTTTCACCATGTTACCCAGGATGGTCTCCATCTCCTGACCTCGTGATCTGCCCACCTTGGCTTCCCAAAGTGCTGGGATTACAGGCGTGAGCCACCACGCCCAGCCCTGCCTTTCTTAAGAAAATACAATTATCAATGTTGATAATATTTTAAGCTTCCTTGAAAATCAAATGTGCTATGCAGAGAAAAGCTCTTTGAAAATTTTTACAGTTGAGTTTGAAAGACACTTTTATTATCAATATCCCTAGTGACAGAGAGAAAAAAAATTTGAACTTTATTCTTCTCATCTGTGTTATTGAAAATTCTTGATTTTGTAATAGAGATCCAAAATTTCCATGATAGTTCAAGTCAGAAGTTCTACCCAATGGTTTAGTACATTTTACATAATTTGATTTCACTCTAAAAAACAAACATATTTCTATTAATCTGCATTTTCATTGCTGAAAATTTAGAGAATGAGTATCCTTATTAGGATATATATTATCCTAATAACTCCATTATTAAATATACCTGAAATCATGAGTGTCTTTCAAATAAATCAGAAACAGTTTATGAAGAAAGTACATTTCAAAATTAATTCAGATCTAGTCCCTAGTTTGCCCTCACAACTTTGTTCTACCTCCTTACTCAAATTCACAATATTTTTCAATAAGCGGAAACCTGACTACATCAAATGGAAAGAAACAGAGCTGGTGTATCAGCTATTCCACAAGGTAATCTGTTTTTAAAGTGAGTGAAGCTACTCATTAGACCGAGGCTTTACAAATGCAAACCAGGACTAGAACCGTTGCCCACAAATTGTAACACAGGGTCATAACCAAGGCTGGAGGAATGCTGCAAGGACACGCACACACACAAAACCCCACAGACAGTGCGTTAATGCCACGAAGCCAGCCGGGCCCTCAGATGGGCACTCACACCTCGCAGCGGCACCAGCCAAGCTGCTGATGGGGAGAGCTGAGTCTGAAGGGTGGCCAGCCCTGTCTTTCTTCCACTGCTATTGTTTAGCCTTACCTATTCAGACAGACTCAGGAAGAAATTGTGCAAATCTGGGAAATGTAGACGCACTGGATTTCAGAATTCCCCCTTTCTCCTGGTGTCTCCACCAATCCAGTCTGGGCACCTTCTTCCCAGTCTGAGCCATGGCCTTCCCGTGAGCTCCTGCGTGGTATATTGAGGGTAGAAGACTAAAATATGAAACCCAGACAGCAGTATGGTAAGCTGACCTTGTTCTACTAGGAATCTGCAAAGTCAGGGAAGAGTTTTCAGAACTCTGAAGGAACACTAGAGGATCTCAGCAGTCTTCTTTCATTGTGAAGGGGGAATTTTTTTAAAAAAAGACTGGAGACCATTATTCTAAGTGAAGTAACTCGGGAACAGAAAACCAAACATCATATGTTCTCACTCATAAGTGGGAGCTAAGAGATGAGGTTGTAAAGGCATAAGAATGATACGGTGGACTTTGGGGACTCAGGGGAAAGGGTAGCAAGGAATAGAAAACTATATATCGGGTACAGTATACACTGCTCGGGGGATGGGTGCACCAAAATCCCTGAAATCACCACTAAGGAACTGACTCGTGTAACCACAAACAACCTGTTCCCCAAAAACCTATTGAAATAAAAATAATTTTTTAAAAATTAAAAAGAAACATTTTCATAAGATCACATGAACTGTAAGATAACAGAAATACTGAAGCCACATGAGGACCTACGAGTAGGAAAGGCCGGCCGGAAGAACGGGTGCTGCAGAGGGAAGCATTGGAAGAGAAGCAGGAGAATGAGATCGTCTAAGTGTTTATGGGGAACTGGGTGATGATTCCTTTCAGGTTTGTAGAACTTGGGAAGAGGGTAGTGAATCCTCAGTGAGGAGGGAAATAGCACCATGTTAAAGAAAACAAGGTCATCTTTAATGGCATAATCCAGACTCAAACCCTTTGGGAAAAAACACTATTGCTTCTCTCTCCCTCTCAGGAAGCAGTTTGGGTTTTGTGGACACATGCAGAGTTTTAACACGGGATCCTCCATGTCGCATTACTGATCTGAGGGTACTGCGCTGACTCTGGCTGGGTTTTCACTTCGCTTCTCGGGTCTGTTCTCCTCACGTCCCCAGTCGCAGCCTCTCCCCTCTGCTACCTGCCCAGCATGTTCAGCAAAAGAACCCACAGGCAACCATTTCCCCAGCGACTTCCTATCAGAAACAGGGTCACCTCTTATTTATCTTCAGAATCTCTTTCCCATAAAACAATACAGCCATTGAAATCTTCTTTTATTTTTATTTTTGAGACAGAGTCTGGCTCTGTCGCCCAGGCTGGAGTGCAGTGGTGTGATCTCGGCTCACTGCAACCTCCGCCTCCCGGGTTCAAGCGATCCTCCCGCCTCAGCTTCCCAAGTAGCTGGGATTACAGGCGCCTGCCACCACCTCTGGCTAATTTTTGTATTTTTAGTAGAGACAGAGTTTTGCCTTCCCAGAGCTGTGGAAAGTGACTGTCACTGTGTTTAATCTCAGCTCCAGCAGCCAGCAGAAACCTCCGCCCGAAACAGGGGCTCCCTGCACCCTGCACCTTTCCAGGCGGAGCCCAGCGTGGCCTCCCCCGCAAAGCCCCTGACCACAGCCCTCCACGCCCGCGATGGCTATACTGTGCAGGGTGCCCACGGCACAGGGCAGCCCGCTCCTCGTTCGCAGCTGTGAGCACTGCCCATTGGATTCCTGGTCACCATCCTTTGTTTAGCCTGTGCTAAGCCTGGTCACTTTCTTTTGGACACCTCACTGCCTGCTTATGCCAGTGTCCACCAAATATAAGGTTTTATCCAGCAGGGTGAACGTCCTATGCCAGAGGCCCCATCCATGGCAATAGTTCCCCGAGAGCCACCTAGACACAGAACACCTCATTCCTGACTGTTTTCCAACCAATTTTGTCTCATTGAAAATAACGAGTCATGCCCAGTCCCATGCCAATGAGTGAAAAAGGCAGACACGTGTCACAATGTCCTGGAGGGAAATCCTGTCATTTTTAAATGGCAGATGTACCAAGCATTCAGGTGCTCCAGGATGGTCCCTGAACCCAATCTCAGCAATCACCACTGAGCGCGTGCTAGATTTCCACATATCAACACAGGTGCACAGCACCGCCTTCTGCACACGTGGAATCAGAATCATACGTTTGAACCTGATGAGCAACAGAATTACCATCTGGGAAAAACGATCCTTCTGTTGCTGGAAAAATTCCCCCAGCTCACTGGAATCAGCCAAGCACCAGCTTTGCTGATAACCCAGGACCTGGCACTATTGTTCCAGAGGCCACACTCTAATTCTGTCCAGTTCACTCTTTACCTAAATTAGACCTTGACCTGGAAGATGCCTCCGGAGAGCTCCTGCTGTCGCGCCAGATGATGGAGGCAGGTGTGGAAAAGAAACAAAGAATCCACCTTGGAAAGCTCGGAGTCTACTATGGAAACTAACACAAAAACTGGTAAGTGCCAGGTAATACAGTCAGCCATCAGAGTCGCAAGAAGGACACAATGGGCTTTAGGGACTCACGGGGAAAGGGTGGGAAGGGAGAGATAAAAGACTACAAGTTGGGTTCAGTGTATACTGCTTGGGAGACGGGCGCACCAAAATCTCACAAATCACCGCTAGAGAACTTATCCTGTAAGTAAATGCCACCTGTTCCCCAAAAACCTATGGAATTTTTTTAAGATGTTAGGGAGTCACTGAGTAGGACGCTATCTCCACACTAAAGGTGCAAAGAGGCGTTTACTGGCCGAGTGACTGAGGGTAACCACAAAAGTAAAAGCTACCAAGGGTCATCCAGAGACTGAGATGGAGGAGCCAAGGTAGAAGGATGAAGACACCTGTGCATGCAGAGGTACGTGGGGGCACGGCGGGAAGGAGATACTGACAGGTGAGAGGCTTCTCCGGGAGAGGCCCTTACAGCCAATAGAGACGTCCTGGGGAGAGACAGCAAGGGAGCCCCATGGGCAGGGCTGAGTTTTACATGGATGAGTTGCTGTGGTATGGAGGATGATTCTACGGTGGGCATGAGTGAAGGGAGGGAATCAAATTGAAAGCCCCTCTGTCCATGCATTGGGCAGTAATTATTGATTGTCTCTACTCTGTTATGGGAAAGACGGAGTGCTTGTGCCGTGGATAGAGCAGGAAGCATGAGCCCGTTTCCAGAACTGTGATGAGTTCTACAAAGGAGACACGTGGGGTGTTAGGAGTCCATGAAACAGAGGCACTGCTCAGAGGAAATGCTCTCTGGGGATCCCTCTCTAACTGGAGACCTGCAGCTTTGTGGTCAGTCCACGTGTGGGCTGTGGCAGCAATTGGTCCATAGAGGCAGGGAGGGGTGCTGGGGCCTGGGCAGAATGAACAGCATGGATTCAGAGGACAGCAGACCTGAGGGAGGAGGAAGAGCAAAACAGCAGAGGCAGAACAAGAGTGCAAGAGTGTGTGATGGAGCTGGTCTCTTCTGCAAGAACCAGCGTTTCATGGACCAGGGCACCGTGCAGAGCCATGAGCATGCAAGTCACTGCCCCATCTGAGCACCTGAAGGGGAGTGCTAACCTGCAGGCTCTGTTTGCCCTTGTTCAAGGACGTCCCCTTGGGAATGGATTCCCTAGCCCTGCCAGGTTCATGCGTCCACCAGAAAAGCTGTGAGGGATCCTGGGGCACCCAAGACCATCACAGTGTCATGCCTGCAGGAGGTGCTCAATAAGCAAATTTGGTAAAAGTGCTTATTGTATAAACACGTTAATGTTACTGCTTGGGGAGAAACATGACATTCAAATAGTTTTTCTCATTTATTTGGCTTTTTACGTGTTCTGATCCACAAAATGGCAGTGTTCCTTAGACATAGGCAGAGCAAGGATTCCACAAACACAGAAACAGCAAAGACGAGCACTTCTGTTTCAAAGGCTTGGACAACCTTTCCATTACACCAACCACAATGACATAAAAAATTAAAGGTAAAACCTAATTGAGTTTCCTTGGTCACAAGTGGAAATCTCTAATAACGCTTTCTATGTTCAAACACATGGGGAACTTCACAATGGAAAATATAACACAATTATTTTATCATTACAATTCAAAATCAGGAGAGGTCACGCAGGCCCAAATGAGAACCTACTCAGTAAAGACTCAAACCAGTGAGCACATTGAAACCATTATGTAGAGAACATGGAGGATCACCCTTCCAGGATGTCCTTATTAGTAGTGGAAGCTAAAAATCTATAGAAGATGCTATATATTTGTTGGCTCTGCTAGGTTTCAAGTGTTTTTATTTGTTTTCATTTGATTTGGTCTGGCTCTTGAGAGAGGGTCTTGCTCTGTTGCCCAGGCTGGAGTGCAGTGGTGAAATCTCAGCTCACTGCATCCTCAACCTCCTGGGCTCAAGTGAACCTCCCACCTCAGCCTCCCAAGTAGCTGAGACCACAGGCATGCATTACACATCTGGCTATTTTTTTTTTTTTTTTTATAGAGACAAGGTCTCACTATATTGCCATATTGCCTGGGCTAGACTCAAATTCCTGACTCAAACAATCCTCCTGCCTTGACCTCCCAGTCACCGTGGCTCACATCTGGGATTACACCTATGAGCCACAGCAATTGACCTAGTTTACAAGTCTTTAGTAATTTATTTTTGAAAAAAAAAAAAAAAATGACATTAGGTACTATGATAATTAAAAAACAAATATCTTCATTATACATCATCCTCTCTAAAAGTCAGCAGAGATGATTCCTTCTTCTGTGATCCTGCTACTCCATTCACAAACCACAGCAGAACTGGGACTGTAAGAATCTGCAGGAGAAGCGTCTCAAAAGCAGACATGGGATCTTATTCCTCTTTCTATTCTGATATTTACCTGGTACCTAGCCCATACTCTTCAAGAACTGTGCAAGGTTTGGTTATTACCATATTTAAAAGCTAACAAGTTAGGCTTTGAGATGTGTTTACATTCTCCTTTACAAAAAATGGATCTTTCTATTGTGGATTTATTTATCAAGGATAGATTTTTTTTAATGACTGATATTTTTAAAATGCCTCGTCAGGGTTTATGTGATGATATTTTTTCTCCAAAGACAACAATAATGAGTAATATAAGATAAATCCTAACCTTAAGACTTTTTTTTTTTTGAGACAGAGTCTCACTGTGTCTCCCAGGCTGGAGTGCTGTCATGCCATCTCTGCTCACTGCAAGCTCCGCCTCCTGGGTTCACACCATTCTCCTGCCTCAGCCTCCCGAGTAGCTGGGACTACAGGCGCCTGCCACCACGCCTGGCTAATTTTTTTCTTTTTTCTTTTTTTTTAGTAGAGATGGGGTTTCACCATGTTAGCCAGGATAGTCTTGATCTCCTGACCTCGTGATCTGCCCATATCAGCCTCCCGAAGTGCTGGGATTACAGGCGTGAGCCACTGCGCCCAGCCTAGACATTGTTACATTTACAAAATAAATTCTATTTGAACATGGTTTACTATTTAAAAAAAAAAAAAAACCTTGATTTTCATGAACTAAGCTTTATTTTATGCCAAATCATACCTTCCATTAATATGATATGCTATTATACATCATTTAATCTAAAATTGACAATTACCCTCATTTGAAAAATAGTAATATTTTGTTATTCTTTAAACAAATTTTTTTATCAAAATTAGAACTGACACTGAATACATGACTTTTAGTTTTCAGTGAGTTAAATCATTACATTCATAATGTTGCTTTCGGTACCTTCATACACTTATGTATTGAGCACCTGAAAGCATTTCACAGTTGGCTTGTTACACGGGGCAGGTTAACAACATGTGAGTCTAAAGTAAGAAAAGATCATAAACAGACACTTCTCAAAAGAAGAAATACAAACAGCCAACAAACATATGAAAAAATGTTCATCGTCACTAATGCTCAGAGAAATGCAAATCAAAACCACCATGAGATATCATCTCACACCAGACAGAATGTCTATTATAAAAAGTCAAATAGTAATGGATGCTGGCAAGGCTGCAGAGAAGAGGGAATGCTTACACACTGCTGGGGGAATGTAAGTTAGTTCAGCCACTGTGGAAAGCAGTTTGGAGATTTATCAAATAACTAAAAACAGAGCTACTATTCAAGCCAGAAATCCCAATCATTTTACCAAAAAGACAAGACTCTCCATGTTCATCACAGAATGATTTACAATAGCAAAGATATTGAATTAGCCTAGGTGCCCATCAATGGTGGATTGAGTAAGAAAATATGGTACCTATACATCATGGAATACTACACAGCCTTGAAAAGAATGAAATCATGCTCTTTACAGCAACATGGATGTAGGTGGAGGCCATAATCCTAAAATAATGAATGCAGGACAGAAAACCAAATACCACATGTTGTCACTTGTAAGTGGGAGATAAACATTGAGCACACAGGGACATAAAGCTGAGAACAGCAGACACTGCGGACTTCTAGAGGAGGGAGGAAAGGAGTAGGGGATGGGCTTAAAAACTACGTCTTGGGGACTGTACTCACTGCCGAGGTGACAGGATCATTTGTACCCTAAACCTTAGCATCACGTAATATACCCATGTAACAAACCTACACAACCCCCTGTATCTACAATAAAAGTTGAAATTACATTTTTTTTTAAAGGTAAGCATTATTATTCATTAAAAGAATCTCCTTCTGTGTTTTGGGGCTAGGCTCTTTGTTGCCAGGTTTGATCATGAGGTAAGATGCTATATCACTGATTTCCTAGGGGGTCTGGAATGAACTCATTTTATTACTGTATTTCTGGAATATACAACGTTAAACCTAATTTAACCCACTGTATGTAAAAGGGCCTTTAGCCTACTATTTATTATAAATATTCATGAAAATATATATATAATGGTCTGAAAATTCTCATCATAAAATTCTATATCAGCCTTAAAGATGGAAAACACTATAATTCAGATCCAAAATCATTAGTTGTTTCTCTTTTATTATGTTTTATTTTATTTTATGCACCGTACAATGCCTCTTTTGGGCAATGTATTTCCACAAGATATATGTTCCATACTGCACTAGTAGATTATGCTACTTAATATTGTTTCATGACATTTATTAGAAGGAAAATAATACATGTAAACTAAACATCTTCAGCCTCTGTGCTAACAGAAGCCATACACTCAAGAAGATCTTTCCAACCAAGTAGTTGTTCCTTGTTCCTCTCTCTAAAGGCATTAATTACTTGTATTCACAATGATTTACCTATCGTTTTATTGTAGTCAGAGAAAAACATTTTCAAATGTAAGAAATATGATGTTGTTTCTGTTTGTTTGGGAAAATTATTACACTGGTGAAGTCATAAAAGCTGAAAATGGGCCGGGCGCGGTGGCTCAAGCCTGTAATCCCAGCACTTTGGGAGGCTGAGACGGGCGGATCACGAGGTCAGGAGATCGAGACCATCCTGGCTAACACGGTGAAACCCTGTCTCTAATAAAAAACACAAAAAATTAGCCGGGCGAGGTGGCGGGCGCCTGTAGTCCCAGCTACTCGGGAGGCTGAGACAGGAGAATGGCGGGAACCCAGGAGGCAGAGCTTGCAGTGAGCTGAGATCCGGCCACTGCACTCCAGCCTGGGCAACAGAGCAAGACTCCGTCTCAAAAAAAAAAAAAAAAAAAAAGCTGAAAATGAAATTTCCTAATTCTACACTTAACATATTTCATGGATTTTCCTTAGAAGTAAGGTGTCATTAAAGATTCAGAAATAATTTCAATTATTCATTGCTTTTGAGTTGTGAAATAATCCCAAATTGCTAAATAATTTTTTAAAAATAAAGGATTCAAGTTTCTAACTCTACCCAAAATGGAGTAACTCACTGCAAACTATGGATACCACAAAGTGCAACTAAAAACCACAAACAAAATACAAATATTGATGTATCGAAAATAACAGCAAGCAGACCACAGTGCATTTCTTGTGTTTTTGTTTTGTTTTGTTTTGTGTTTTTCTTTTATCTCCAGCTTTGACCCAAGCATAGGCTGGCTAAGGCAGGTCACTGAACAATACAAATGGACAACAAAATCTTAAGAAGAGACTGTCCTTATCAACAGAGAACTGGAACAATGGGCTTCTCTGAGCTTCCAGAGAATGGGAGAAATTATTTTTCCTCTCTCTCTCCCTCTCGTCTCTCTCTCTCCAGGCCTGCCATGAGGGCTGCCTCAGTTACAGAGTTGCACTACATACAAATCGTAAGAGAAAACCTACCCATTAAAGAGAAGAGCCATAAAAGGAAGCTCCAGTTGTACAAAGATTGAGGAGGATAAAAATCCTTTTTTTTCTATTTATTTTCTCTCCTTGCTTCACCCTGCAGGTAGGACCAGTCAACAGCACTGTGTGCCAAGGACAGTGGCTAAAACTCTGAAAGTATTTCTAAACAACAGAACAAAGGCTTTGAAAGCAAAACTGATACCGAAAAAGGAAAAAAATGAATTAGTCAGAGATCCTCAGAGAAAAAGAACCAATAGGAAAATACATATAAATGTAAAGGTTCAAATAATGAAAAAGAAAGCAAGGAGAGGAGGTCAGAAAAATAAAAAAGAATAAAAGTAAAATAATAAAACGATAGGTCTAAACATATTTCAATAATTAAATTAAGAGATCTAAAGACACTAAAAGACAGAAATTGCTGGGTTGACTTTAAAAAAAAAAACAAGATCCTGTATTCTGCCTTAAGAAAATTCACTTTAACTATAATGGCATAGGTATATTAAAAATAAATGAAAGGACAAATATCCACAATGCAAAAGAAAACTAGAGTGTCTCTATTAATATAAAAACAAATCAAGTTTAGAACAAAGAAGTTACCAGGGATAACACACACACACACACACACACACACACACACACAGGTGAACATACCCAAGATGAACCAGGTACCAATGATGGAAGCACCGAAGCTGCAATAACTTTACTTACAAAGGGAGATCTAGTATTGCAGTCAGAAATCAGTAGTGAACAGGGTGATGTAGGAGTATGTATACTCCCTCATGTTCATTCAAAGAATAAAAGCCATATTCCTTTTAGCCTAGATAATATAAATCACAAAATTGTTCATGAATGTCAGGAGCTCTCTTCACCTGTCATTACTACATCTCCCTCATCATTTGAAGAAAACAAGATTGTATTGGAGGAACAAAGTTCCTGAGAAGAAATTAGTTTAATGGAGAAAATAAAGAAGAATGCTACACCAACCAGGAATACAACTTCTAAAGTGACCAGTAATTTGAGAATAAGAAGTAGATTTGCCAAGCCTAAACCAAATCTTGAGAAGATTTTAGGGACCAACAGGTTTGATGATTATCAGGAAGTTTCCAGTTTCTGTGTAACTAAAGGGGAAGAACTGGAAACTCAAAGAGAAACAGAGAAAAACGCTTCCAAAGCAACAGAACTGGAAGATAAAAACCTCAGACCAGTTACAACGGCAGAGAATAAAGAACAGAGCAAATCAGCATGCGTATGTGGTATCCAAGGGACCAGGATTTCTCAAGAAGTAAACCTAACTGAGATAAATGAAAATCAAGAAGAGAGCTCTCAAGAGGCTCACGTGTTGTCAGTTGCTCCAATTGCTTCCTCTGAGACACGGCCCTGCACACTTGGTTTGGAGAGGGGTCTTGGTGAAAATTCTTTTGAAAAGCCCCAGATAAAGGACTCTAAAGGAGACAAAGTGCTTACACTTCCTGTGCCAGGGTAAACACCAATAAGTATTCCAGAAGTCCAACAAGAAAATGTAATCAGTCCTCAAGACCTAACAGTGAATCCAGTTGCTAATGTACCTCAAGATGGAGAAGATGAACAAGCATTTATTTTAACTCCGGTGGAAATCCCAACCAATCTCCTTTTTCCATTAAATTAATGGGGAGTAGAAGAAATAACTGAAGCCACCGCACAGTTAATGCCAAACCCTTCACTGCCAGTTCCCGTATTGGTCAAATCCGTGAATACTGAAGAAAGGGGTGGCATGAGTATTTGTTTCCCAGCAACTTCAGTTGGTCAAGATGACATGGGTTTATCTATTTTTGAAAGAGGTGATTCTAAAAAGCTTCCTGATAATTTGGATCTTGTATCTAGGAAGAGATTTCATTGCAGGCTTGATGAAAATGACCACGTTCCTCCTGCCAAAAACTGTTCACTCACTTTAAGAGATGATTGTCAAGCATAGACCTCTGAGGTGCACTCAAAGGAATTAACAAATGTTTTTGAGGAAACAGGGCAGTCTCGCAAGGGACAAGGTATTTTTCCTACCTCAGGAAGCACATTGACAACTCCAGAACCTCAAAAAGAGCAAGTTGAACCAACTAGATCCGGAGTACAGGCTCTAGATCTCCTGATACACGCATAGACAAGAATGTGCCTCAGTTACCTCAGAATGAAATGATTGTGTCTGATAAGGAAGAAGTGACGCTGCTCCTAAGTCTGAGCAAATGGACAGCAGAACATCATCTTCAAAAGCCCCACTATCCAGACCTGGCAGAGACCCCTGGGATGTTTTATCTTTCATGTGTTCAAAGAATAGTTTGGAATCTGATGGACCTACTCAGGTCTATAGTAAGAAACGCCTAAAGCCTCTTATACCTGCATTAAGACAGAATCTGAAAAGATCCAATCCATCCAATGAAAGCCAGGAAAAGCAGTAAGAGTCCTCTGATCCGCTTGCATCTCCAAGTGTTATTAATACTCAATCTGAGAATATTAGCAGCTCATCAACTCAGGTTTTTTGTGATCAGCCCTTACTGAAAGAAGGACACAAAAGTGGCAATAAGCAGGCCCCTGAAGGGAAGCCAACCACGGTCTCTGAATATTTCTTCAATGATGTCTTCATTGAAGTGGATGAAACAGAATCAAACAATCTTTTATCTTTTTCTTTTTTAAATTAAGTCTAGGATTTCCAGAGTCAATTACATCAACAAAACAGTATTTATAGCAAAACATGGATATCTATTTTTCTTTAGGTTGATTTTGAATATTTAATGAGCTTGATTTGAAGCTTTTGTAATCAGTGGGAAACATTCCTGAGGTTCCTTTCATTCTGATTGATTTAGCATTTTGCAAATATCAAGCAATTAAGACTGCTTTTTCAGACAGAAATAACAACTCCTGTTTACAATTTGACTCTTCCTGTGCTAAGCACACATGGACATTTGGGAATGCTGTGGATATATGTCTCTGTATGAACTGCATTGCAGACAGATTTGGGGGTTGATTGTATCATATTTAACGTTTAGAAACTTCTTTTGTGAAGATTTTTTTATTTTTATTTTTAGAGGAAGATGAAGGATGAAGCCTTTTCAGTTGCTTCTAAGTACAGTCATTTTTCACAAGATGTTTAAGTCAATGACAGACCACATATATGACAGTGGTCCCATACAATTAAAATGGAGATAAAAAATTCCTATCATCTAGTGACATTATAGCCATCATAACATAGTGTGTTGCTCTTTTATGTTTAGACCCGTTTAGATACACGGATACTTACTATTGCGTTACAACTGCCTACAGTATTCAACACAGTAACACACTATAGAGGTCTGTAGCCAAGGCGTGATAGGCTATACCACGTAGCCTCGGTCTGTAGGGTGTACAGCAGTCTGTACATCTCAGTGTTTGTAAGTACACTCAGCGTTGTTCCACACAAGATCACCTAACAAGACATTTCTTAGAACATATAGTTAAGACTTTATTTATTTTTACATTTTTTATTTAAAAGGATATTCAGTTTTAGCTATTTTCACCCCTCAGATTATAAAGAAGGCATTAACAATTTTACGTTTGTCTCCTTTTTCTCTTTAATTTTAAATATATTTAAAATGATATTTAAAAACATTTAAAATGATATAACCAAAAATGTTTGGCTTTTAGTTATAAAAGGATATGTTTTAGTTATAAAAGGATATGTTTGGAATATCTTTTTTCCTTCAGTTTAGTGTATTGACTTTGTATTGTGAATTTTTCTGTTTTTCTTATTTCTAGGATATTCTCAGGATTTTCATGAGGGTAGGGGAAACTCAACTTTATGAGACAAATTTTCATACAAAATGCAATCTCCTTTGTACACACACAGACATATATTAGTTTTTAAAAAGCCAATTTCTTCATAGATTTTTTTACCATTAAATTCTCAAGAAACACTTAGATCTTTAAGCATGGAACACAATCCTGATGTTAAAAATAGAAAATAAGATTTACCGCATGTTCTCAGTCACAGGTGGGAATTGAACAATGAGAACATTTGGACACAGGGTGGGGAACACATTACACAGCGGGGCCCGACGTGGGGTGGGGGTAGGGGGTGGGGATAGCATTAGAAGAAATACCTAATGTACATGACGAGTTAATGGGTGCAGCACACCAACATGGCACATGTATACATATGTAACAAACCTGCCTGTTGTGCACATGCACCCTAGAATTTAAAGTATAATAATAAAAATAAATAAAAATAAAGTTAGTGATTATCATCAATATGAATTTAAGGTTTTAATTTCAAGATTTGATGATTGACACGTGTAATTCTATGACCTACTCAAGCAGATCTGTAGTGGTTCTCATTAGACTCCTCAAACGGCAAATGTACTCTGATTTTATTTGAAAAGCCTCTTGGATTGATAATATATTATCTCAGGAGTTGGAAATTTTCTGCAAACTATTTTGGGTTTGCAGGCCAGAGGGTCTGTCTGGCAGCTACTCAGCTCTGCAATTTCAGTGTGAAAGAAGCCATAGGCAGTACTTGAATGAAGGACTGTTGCTGGACTGGCCTTCCAGTTTGACCGCTATATTCGACCCCAAATTTTCTTACCCTAAGGTGCTGATGTCTGTATGTATGAGTTATTTGTCACTGAAGTCATGAGTTGTGCCTAAAAGTTAGAACTGTGTTCACTGTATTATGTAATGATCAGTATTTCAATTGGAAAGATATTTTAGAGTCTAGATAATTAAGTTTGTATATTGAAAAAATGGTGGCCAGTTTTTAAATTCCTTAATAGAAGAGAATTATGTCTCAGCAGGTATAACAGTAATGCTAATGTATTGAAACTACTGCTATTAGAGCACTTCTTTCTCATTGTCTTTTAGTGAAATTTATGGCTTATCATTTTGTCAGAGAGGAGGCTATGTAATTCTGAGTGGAAACTGTCTACAAGTAGGCATTTATTTCGTGATTAATATGTCAGAGAAATCATGGTAGTAAATCACATTGCTATTTTAATACCCTGTTTTGTAAGTTTTTAAAACTCATATTCTGAAAAGATTTCATTCTCTTAACATTAGTTTGGGAGTTAGATTGCCATGATTAAACTATTATTTATCCTTGTGTAATAATAATTTTTAACTTTAACAACTGTCTCTTTTTAATATATGATAAGCAAGTTTTATGGAAGATAGAATTTCTTGCTATATAAAGAATACAGGGACTCACTGTATTAGAGAATCAAGTCAGCCAGCTAAATTATCCTACAATTATATCCTTAAACCTAATTTTGGAAAAGAGAAAGTTAATCAGTGTATTTACCTTACACGGTGGCAAGAACTATGTTAGGCCTGATTCATGTAAAGAAGATGTTGCAAAGAATTTATTTCATAAATCTTAAAGAAGATATGATTAATGGTTTTCATCTTTTCTCGACTTTTTCTCCTAAACACTTATGTTTTAGCAAGTGATCAACCTGAGCGTTTGACGCCTAATTGTTGGTAAATGGTTGAGGCATGACAAAAATATTAATATCCATTGTTCACCATCATGTTATTTGAAACAAAAGCGCCCGTGTGTACTCTCTTGCTTGAAGAAGTCTTTGACAAAAAAAAAAATCATGTCATTTATAAATTTCCTTGTTCTAAAGAAAGCAGTTGTATTAGATATATATATGTATATATATAAATTATGTAAATAAGTTATTTTATACAGAAAAAGGATAAAGTAACAAGAAAACATAAGAGTCTTAAATGAGCATACACCTAACAGAGCTCCAAAATACATGAAGGAAAAACTATTAGAACTAAAAGTTAAAAAAAACCCAGATGACACATTTTTAAATATCCAAGTACCTGGAAATCAAAAGCACACTTTGAAATAACCAAGGGGTCAAACAACAGATTGACAGAAATTTTTGAAAAATATTTTTTAAACTGAATGAAATGGTGATATAACATATGAAAATCCTTGCTAAAATAGTGCTTACAGGGAAACTTGAGCATTAAATATTTAATTAGAAAATTAAAAGGTCTAAACTCAATCATATAGTTTCCACTTTAAGAAACGAGAAAAAATAAAGGACATTTCAATGAGGGCTCATGGAGCTGTGAAGCTAAGAGCTATTAACACTATGACCAAGGATTGAAATTCTCTATAGGATCCATAGCACTGAATAGTGCAATATTTTCCTGAGGAAGTATAAGACTTAGCCATTTATAATTATGACATGATAATCCATAATTGTTGATGTGGGAAAGTAAATACATTTCTCAAAGTTTAAGTAGATTTTCTTTTTTTTAAGGAAAAAAGAAATAGACCCACAGTAAGCAGAAGGATTAAATAATAAAGATAAGAACTAAAATCAATAAAATTTGAAACAGAAAAACAATGGAAAAAAATTGATGAAACCAAAAGCTGATTCTTTAAAAAGACCAAGAAGAGGCAGTGACCTAGCAAAAAAGACAGGTATATCACAAAGAAATCTCTGACCAAACATACCCAATAAAAATCAAAACACGCCAGGCAGAGAAAACAAATAAATAGCTAATTTTTCACCGCAAAACCAGATGTACATCCACAAGAAACAATAGCAAACAGGAAACCAGGACCTCCCCAAACAGACAGATTAAGTTGCCAGTGACTGACCCTAACTAGACGGGAGTAGATGAGCTCTCTGATCAATAAATCAAAATAGCAGTTTTAAGAAAACTCAGTGATCTTTAAAATAACATAGAAAAGCAACTCAGAAACGTATTAGATAAATACAACAAAGAGATTGAAATTTTTTTCACTTTTTTTATATTTTAAGTTCTGTGATAGATGTGCAGAACCTGCAGGTTTGTTGCATAGGTACACAGGTGCCACTGTGCTTTGCTGCAACCATCAACCTGTCACTTACATTAGACATTTCTCCTAATACTATCCCTCTCCTAGCCCCCCAACCACCGAAAGGCCCCGGTGTGTGATGTTCCCCTCCCTGTGTCCATGTGTTCTCATTGTTCAACTCCCACTTACGAGACAGAACATGCAATGTTTGGTTTTCTGTTCCTGTGTTAATTTGCTGAGAATGATGAGTTCTAGCTTCATCCATGTCCCTGCAAAGGACACAAACTCATTCTTTTTTATGGCTGCATGCTATTCCACGGTGTATATGTGCCACATTTTATTTATCCAGTCTATCATTGATGGGCATTTGGGCTGGTTCCAAGTCTTTGCTATTGCAAATAGTACTCCAGTAAACATATGTGTGCTTGTGTCTTTATAGAATGATTTATAAACCTTTGGGTATATACCCAGTAATGAGATTAGGGGGTCAAATGGTATTTCTGGTTCTCGATCTTTGAGGAATTACCACACTGTCTTCCACAATGGTTGAACTAATTTACACTCCCACCAACAGTGTAAAAGCATTCCTATTTCTCCACATCCTCTCCAGCATCTGTTGTTTCCTGACTTTTTAATGATCGCCATTCTAACTGGCATGAGTTGGTATCTCATTGTGGTTTTGATTTGCATTTCTCTAATGACCAGTGATGAGGAGCTTTTTTTCATGTTTGTTGGCTGCATAAATATCTTCTTTTGAGGACTGTCTATTCATATCCTTTGTCCACTTTTTGATTGGCTTGGTTTTTTCTTGTAAATTTGTTTAAGTTCCTTGTAGATTCTGGATATTAGCCCTTTGTCACATGAACAGATTGCAAAAATGTTCTCCCATTCTGTAAGTTGTCTGTTCACTCTGGTGGTAGTTTATTTTGCTGTGCAGAAGCTCTTTAGTTTAATTAGATCCCATGTGTCAATTTTGGCTTTTGTTGCCATTGCTTTTGGCATTTTAGTCATGAAGTCTTTGCCCCTGTCTATGACCTGAATGGTACTGTCTTGGTTTTCTTCTAGGGTTTTTATGGTTTTAGGACATACATTTAAGTCTTTAATCCATCTTGAGTTAATTTTTGTATAAGGTATAAGGAAGAGGGCCAGTTTCAGTTTTGCACATATGGCTAGCCAGTTTTCCCAACACCATTTATTAAATAGGAAATCCTTTTCCCATTGCTTGTTTTTGTCAGGTTTGTCAAAGATCAGATGGTTGCAGATATGTGGCATTATTTCTGAGGCCTCTGTTCTGTTCCATTGGTCTACATACCATGTTCATAAAGCAAGTTCTTAGAGACCTACAGAGAGACCTAGACTCCCATACAATAATAGTGGGAGACTTTAACACCCCACTGTCAATATTAGACAGATCAATGAGACAGAAAATTAACAAGGATATTCAGGACTTGAACTCAGCTCTAAACAAAGCAGACCTAATAGACATCTACAGTACTCTCCACCCCACATCAACAGAATATACATTCTTCTTAGCACCACAGCACATTTATTCTACAATTGACCACATAATTGGAAGTAAAACACCCCTCAGCAAATGCAAAAGAATGGAAATCATAACAAACATTCTCTCAGACCACAGTGCAATCAAATTAAAACTCCGGATTAAGAAACTCACTCAGAACTGCACAACTACATGAAAACTGAACAACCTGCTCCTGAATAACTACTGGGTAAATAATGAAATTAAGACAGAAATAAATAAGTTCTTTGAAACCAGTGAGAACAAAGACACAACGTACCAGAATCTCTGGGACACAGCTAAAGCAGTGTTTACAGGGAAATTTATAGCAGTAAGTTCCCACAGGAGAAAGAGGAAAAATCTAAAACTGACACCCTAACATCACAATTAAAAGAACTAGAGAAGCAAGAGCAAACAAATTCAAAAGCTAGCAGAAGACAAGAAATAACTAAGATCAGAGCAGAACTAAAGGAGACACAAAAAAACCCTTCAAAAAATCAATGAATTGAGGAGTTGGTTTTTTGAAAAGATTAACAAAATAGATAGACCACCAGCCAGACTAATAAAGAAGATACAAGAGAAGAATCAAATAGACACAATAAAAACTGATAAAGGGGATATCACCACTGATCCCACAGAAATGTCAACTACTATCAGAGAATACTATAAACACCTCTAGGCAAATAAACTAGAAAATCTAGAAGAAATTGATAAATTCCTGGACACATACACCCTTCTAAGACTAAACCAGGAAGAAGTTGAATACCTGAATAGACCAATAACAAGTTCTGAAATTGAGGCAGTAATTAATAGCTTACCAACCAAAAAAAACCCAGGACCAGATGGTTCACAGCTGAATTCTACCTGAGGTACAAAGAGGAGCTAGTACCATTCCTTCTGAAACTATTCCAATCAATAGAAAAAGAGGGACTCCTCCGTAACTCATTTTATGAAGCCAGCATTATCTGATAGCAAAACCTGGCACAGGCACAACAAAAAGAGAAAATTTCAGGCCAATATCCCTGATGAACATCGATGCAAAAATCCTCAACAAAATACTGGCAAACCGAATCCAAGCAGCACATCAAAAAGCTTATCCACCATGATCAAGTCAGCTCCATCCCTGGGATGCAAGACTGGTTCAATATATGCAAATCAATAAACGTAATCCATCACATAAACAGAACCAATGACAAACACTACATGATTATCTCAATAGATGCAGAAAAGGCCTTTGATAAAATTCAACACGGCTTCATGCTAAAAACTCTCAATAAACTAGGTATTGATGGAACGTATCTCAAAATAACAAAAGCTATTTATGACAAACCCACAGCCAGTATCATGCTGCATGGGCAAAAGCTCGAAGCATTCCCTTTGAAAACAGGCACCAAGACAAAGATGCCCTCTCTCACCACCCCTGTTCAACATAGTATTGGAAGTTCTGGCCAGGGCAACCAGGCAAGAGAAAGAAATAAAAGTGTATTCGAATAGAAAGAGAGGAAGTCAAATTGTCTCTGTTTGCAGATGACATGATTGTATGTTTACAAAACCCCACCATCTCAACCCCAAATCTTTTTAAGCTGATCAGCAACTTCAGCAAAGTCTCAGGATACAAAATCAATGCGCAAAAATCACAAGCATTCCTATACATCAAAAATAGACAGACAGCCAAATCATGAGTGAACTCCCATTCACAATTGCTACAAAAAGAATAAAATATCTAGGAATACAACTTACAAGGGATGTGAAGGACCTCTTTGAGGAGAACTACAAACTGCTGCTCAAGGAAATAAGAGAGGACACAAACAAATGGAAAACATTCCATGCTCATGGATAGGAAGAATCAATATCGTGAAAATGGCCATACTGCCCAAAGCAATTCATAGATTCAATGCTATCCCCTCAAGCTACCATTGACTTTCTTCACAGAATTAGAAAAAACTACTTTAAATTTCATGTGGAACCCAACAAGAGCCCTTATAGCCAAGACAATCCTAAGTAAAAAGAACAAAGTTGGAGGCATCAAGCTACCTCACTTCAGCAGAGATTGAAATAATTTTTAAAAATCAAGCACAAATTCCAAAACTGAGAAATATATTTGTTAAACTGAAACTTTCATTACAGGCTCTCAATGTTAGAACAGATCAAGCAGAGGTAAGTATCAGTTAGTTCAAAGACAGGCTATTGAAAAATACACAGTCCGAGAGGATAAAAGAGAAAAGAATATAAAGGAATGAAGAACACCTACAAGACATAAAAAATAACTGAAAAGGCCAAATCTAAGAATTATTGATGTTCGAGAAGGAGCTGAGCAATGGCAGATATTATCTCAACTCAGTTAAAATGGTTTTTGTTACAAAGACAAGGAGTAATGGATGCTGATGAGGATTTGGAGAAAGGGGAACCCTCGTACACTATTGCTGGGAATGTAAATTAGCACAGCCATTAGGGAAAACAGTGTGGAGATTCTTCAAAATCCTAAAAATAAAACTACTATATGATCCAGCAGCTCCATTACTTGGAATATATCCAAAAGAAAGAAAATCCACATATTGAAGAGATATCTGCCCTCCCATGTTTGTTAAAGCACTGTTCACAATAGCCAAGATGTGGAGTCAGCCTAAGTGCCCATCCATGGATAAATGGATACAGAAAATGTGACAGATATACAAAATAGAATACTATTCTGCCATACAAAGAATGAAATCTTGTTATTTACAGCTACACAGATGGAGCTGGAGGCCATTATGTTAGGTGAAATAAGCCAAGCACAGAAAGACAAATATTGCACTTTCTGTCTCATATGTGGAAGCTAAGAAAGTGAAACTCAGGAACATAAAGAATAGAACGGTGGTTACCAGAGGCTGGGAAGGGTGGTGGGGGGAGACAAAGAGAGGTTGATTGGTGGGTACAAGAAAATAGTTAAAAAAAAATAAGCTTTTGTGTTCAATAAATCAGTAGAGTGACTATAGTAAACAATAATCCATTTTGTATTTCAAGATAGCTGGTAGAGAATCATTCAAATGTTCCCAGCATGATGAAAAGATAAATGTTTAAGGTGATGGATATCCCAATTACCTTGATTTTATTATTATACATTATATGAGTATATCAAAATATCACATATACCCCTAAAATATGTACAACTATTATATAGCATTAAAAATGTTTAAGATCAGAAAAATGATAAATCTCTAGCTAAAATTACCAAAAAAGAAGGGAGATGTCAATTAGCAATATCAAAAATGAATAAAGAATATCTCTACAAACACTACAGACATAAAATGGATTGCAAAAGAAATTATGGATTGCATAAATTTCACAACTTAGATAAACTAGAACAATACATTAAAAGACACATAGTCACAAAAATAATAAAATTCCTAGGAATACAGTGAACCAAGGAGGTGAAAGGTCTCTACAATGAGAATTACAAAACGTTGCTCAAAGAAATCAAAGATGACACAAACAAATGGAAAGATATTCCATGTTCATGGATAGGAAGAATCGATATCATTAAAATGGCCATATTGCCCAAAGCAATTTACAGATTCAATGGTATTCCTATCAAACTACTAATGACATTCCTCACAGAACTAGAAAAAAACTATATATATACACACACACACACACACACACACACACATTTTTTTTTTTTGAGACAGAGTTTCGCTCTCGTTGCTGGGGGTACAGTGGCGTGACCTCGGCTCACTGTAACCTTCACCTCCCAGGTTCAAGTGATTCTCCTACCTCAGCCTCCCGAGTAGCTGGGATTACAGGCATGTACCACCATGCCCAGTTAATTTTTTATTAGATGAAAACTATTTTAAAATTCATATGGAACCAAAAAAAGAGCCCAAATAGCCAGGGTAATCCAAGCAAAAAGCACAAGGCAGGAGGTGTCATGATACCCAACTTCAAATTACACTACAGGGCCACAATAACCAGAATACCATGGTACTAGTACAAAAACAGACACATAGACCAATGGAACAGAATAGAGGCTCCAGAAATAAGACTATATACATACAATCATCTGATCTTCAACAAAACTGACAAAAACGATCAATGGCCATATGCAGAAGATTGAAATTCGACCTCTTCCTCATACCATATATAAAAATCAACTAAAAATGGATTAAATACTCAAATGTAAAACACAAAACTATAAAAATCCTGGAAAACAACCTAAGCAATATCAATCTGGACACAGGAAGTGGCAAAGATTTCACGATGAAGACGCCAAAAGAAATTGCAATAAAAACAAAAATTCACAGAGGGGATCTAATTAAACTTAAGAGCTTTCTTGGCAGCATAAGAAAATATCAACAGAGTGAAAAGAAAACCTACAGAACGGGAGAAGATATTTACAAACTATATATCTGACAAAGCTTTAATATTCAGCATCTCTAAGGAACTTAAATTTACAAGAAAAAAACTAACAACCCATTAAAAAGTGGGCAAAGGACATGAACACTTTTCAAAAGAAGACATAAAGCAGCCAACAAGCACATGAAAAGAAGTTCAACATCACTGATTGTTAGAGAAATGCAAATCAAAACCACAATGAGATACCATCTCACACGATTAAGAATGGCTATTACTAAACAGTCAAAAAATAACAGATGCTGGCAATGTTGCACCAAAAAGATAACATTTATACACTATTGGTGGGTTGAACTAATTTACAGTTAGTAAATTCATTGTAAATTAGTTATAAATTAATTGCAAATTAGTTCAACCATTGTGGAAAGCACTGCAGGAATTCCTCAAATAGCTAAAAACAGAATTACTATTCAATCCAGCAATCCCATTACTGGGTATGTACCCAAAGGAATACAAATCGTTCTGTCATAAAAATACAAGCACATATATGTTCATTGCAGTAATAGCAAAGACATGGATTTAACATAAATGCCCATCAGTAGTAGAATGGATAAAGAAACAGAATACTATGCAGTCATAAAAGTGAACAAAAACCCCCGTGACACAAGTTTACCTATATAACAAACCCGCTTGTGTACCCCTGAATCTAAAATAAAAGTTTTCTGAAAAGTAAGACACACCATGCCAAAACTCACTGAAAAAGAAGTAGATAATCTAAATAATCCTAGACCTGTTAAAGAAATTGAACTTATAATGCAAAACCTGTAGACAAGGAAAACTCAAGGCCAGAAAGTTTCACTGGCAAATTCTACCAAATATTTCAGAAAGAAATAATACCAATTTTACACAGGCTCTTAAAAAAAAAAAAAAAAGAATACTCTTGAACTCTTTTATGAGGCCAGAAGTGCCCTAACCCCAAATCAGGAAAAAATTATATAAAAAGAAACCTATAACTAATAGCCCTCATGAATATAAACATGCTCAACCAAATATTAAACACAACAATGTATAAGAAGGTGAGTACATCACATCAAGTGAGATTTCTTCCAAAAATGCGTATCTAGTTCAACATTTGAACATCAGTAAGTGTAACTCGCCATTTAAAAAGATTACAGTAGACAAGGCTACATAATCATCTCAACACATGAAAAAAAGTATTTGGTAAAATTTATTATTCATTCATAATAATTTCTAAAACTTAAGCAAACTAGGAGGAATAAAGGTAACTTCCTTAACCTAACAAAAGGCATCTACAAAAAATTCTAATCTCATACTTAATGGATGATCTAAAATGAAGAACAGGAGAAAGACATTCACACATAACACTTGCATTCGACATTGTACTAGATGTCCGAACAAGCTGCCATAAGGCAAGGCAAAGGAATAAAAGGAGCAAAAATCTTAAAGAAAGAAAACTGTCTATATTCACAGATGGCATGATTGTCTGTATTGAAAATCCCATAACATTTATTTATTTTATTTTATTTTTTTGAGACAGAGTCTCACTCTGTCACCCAGGCTGGAGTGCAGTGGTGCATTCACTGCGCACTGCAACCTCTGCTTCCCGGGTTCAAGCGATTCTCCTGTCTCAGCCTCCCGAAGAGCTGGGATTACAGGCGTCCACCACCACACCCAGCTAATTTCTGTATTTTTCTAGAGACAGGGTTTCACCATGTTGGCCAGGCTGGTCTCAAACTCCTGACCTCAAGTGATCCACCCTCCTCGGCCTCCCAAAGTGCTGAGATGACAGGCGTGAGCCATCACACCCGACCGACATTTATTATTTTTAACGAATAAGTGAGTTTTCCAAGGATGTAGACATTTCCTCAAAGATGCAAATGACAATAAACATATAAAATAGTCTGAAAATCATTAGTCATTAAGAAAATGTAAATTAAAGCTATAATGAAAACATGTTTACGGGGATGGCTAAAATGTTTTCAAAATCCAGACAGCATCAAATACTAACCAGACTGCACAGTAAACAGAACTCTCATGCATCACTGGGAGGGCTGTGAAAGGGCACAGCCCATCTGGAACACACTGGTCAGTTCCTCACAAAGTTAAACATATATTCACCATGCACACAGCAATCCTATTTCTAGATATTCTTTCAAAAGTAGACTTGAACACTGAAAAATCTGTGTTCACACACACACACACACCCCTAACGGTGAATGTTTATAGCAGATTTCTCACAATTCACAAACCCTGGGAACATCTTCAACGTCTCTCAACTGGGAAGAGGATTAATAAACCAGTACCAACAAAAAGTAGAGAGTATCACCCATCAATTTGAAAGGGGGAATGGTCATTGGTAGACACATAACATGCATGAATCTCAAATGCATTACCCTATGAAAGAAGCCATATTCTAAAGGCTACATGTTACCTACATGTTATGTGACTCCATTTTTATGACTTTCTTGGAGATTAAAAAACAGAATGAAGGAAAGCAAATCAGGGATTTCCAGGGATTAAACGTTTGACTTCAAAGGGCCACCAGGAGGGAACTTTTTCAACAGCGATCAAACTATTCTGTATTTTGATTGTGATGGCATTTGCATGACTATGCATTTGTCAAAACTCATAGACCTGAACAGTGAAAATGCTATTGTGCATACATTTAAAAATAAATTTAAAAGAAACACAACCCAATAATGAAAGTGGATCCTCAGAAATAGATAATTTATAATCACTCACAAATGTATTGCTGTGTATACTTCTCTACAGCATTTGAAACTTTCTATTTTATATAATTGAAATTTGTGTGTGTGTGTGTGTGTGTATATCCTATAATAATATAATACATTACATTATAGTTCAGTGAATGCAGGAAACATGAATAGCATATATATGTATGCCATTGTCTGGCAGAGGGCAGAGGTAATAATCCATAAATGTTAGATACATAATTTAATAGAAAAAACTTATCCCTTATGACACAGAACTGGCTCTCCTGCATAACACTCTCAGTTCATAGCCAGTGGAAACAGCAGATTCAAAGGGGCAAAGAAATGGATAGAAAAAGTTATTCTGACAGAAAAAAAGTGATCAATGTTAACCCCACATAGACAGCAGAGTACAGAATAATAAAACTCAAACACACAGATTTGTGTGTGCATGTGTTTTACATACCAAATAGCTGTCATTCATCTCTATACAACTTCAAATAATAATTGACATGGAAAGGGGGCCTTATAAATTAAAAGTTTTATTGTGTAAAATATTCTTTAGAAAACTTTAGCAAATAAATTATGAAAAAAATTAATTTTTATCTATTTAGTTATTTTGAGATTAACTTATAAGACTGGCTAAGTTTTGTATTTTGGGTAGATATGGGGTTTCACTATGTTGGCCAGGCTGGTCTCGAACTCCTGGGCTCCAGTGATCCACCCGCCTCAGCCTCCCAAAATGCTGGGATTACAGGTGTGAGCAACTGTGCCCGGTATGCTGCCTTCATACTCTCTCTATATGGACATTCAGTGAAGCTCTGTTAAATTAATAAATGTCGAGTGATGTTACCATACTCTTCCTGAGTACCAGTTCTGAGAAAAATTAAGCATTAAAAAAAGTTTAAAAGGATAATATACACAAAACCAAGTTTTATGTGTGTGTGTGTGTTTGTATGTGTGTTCATTTGTGTGTGTGTAAAAGAAGGATGCATCAATGCCTATACCTAACTTACATACGGCTTTTCTTCTTCTTAACATTTTTTACAAAACAACTTACCTTTCAAGAATTGAATAAGGATGTCAATAAGCTAAATTTCTACCAAATGATAAATGTTACAACTAATAGTAAATATGTAATAATAATGAATGCATATGCAGCCATATACATTAGGCAAACAGAATCATAGCAGAAATTTAACAATGATGCAAATTTTGTGGGGCATTTTAATTATGTGGTTTTAATACTTTTAAAGGTATAAAATAATTGAGGGAATTTACATAAATATATCAAGGATGAATAAATAATGGCAAAAACCACAATTACTATTGCACAGTGATTGTCCAGCCTAATAATATGGGCAAGCACCCTTGATTGGAAACGTCACCCAGGTAGGGTATGGTAACATCACTCGACATTTATTAATTTAACAGAGCTTCACTGAATGTTCATATAGAGTATGAAAGCAGCATTAAGCACGTCTCTGATCATTCAAAAAGATCACGCGGAGCAGCAGACAGAGTAGAGCATCAAACATTGTGAACCGACACCAATGTCATGCATTTAATGATAGAAACTAGGCTTATCCTTCTAGAATAAAAATCAGGTTGACAGTGAAACACATTTTACATAACAAGGACAAAGAGAAAGAAGGAGGCAGGGTGCCCTGGGGAGTGACTCTGAGTGGACAACGCCTGGTTCCTGCTGGTGCTGCCTCCTTCCGGGATCATATTCAGCCTCTGAACAATACGAGAGGATACAAAAAATTCACCAAAAGATTGAACCATTAAAAGTGATAAACTATAACATTAAGAATTGAGTCACTTAAATATAAAAAATAAAAATATAGAATAACACGAAATTGAGAAACTTATGAGTTATCCAAAGCATTACAATATATTCATTGCTAAAGTCAATCATACTAAAGAAGAAATTCAGGTGTTATATAAAATATTACTCAGCATCCAACAAAGAAGTCAGTCACAGAGCATGTTTTATGAGCTGAATAATGGCCGTTATCAAAAACCTAGTCTGGTAAAAAGTCAAGTAAATGGCACCAATTATGAGTCATTACAAATTATTATAAGACAGAAATGTATCATCTAGACACTTTTCTGCAAACTCAATTCGAAGCAGCACTAGGATCTCCTGGCTTACTTTCCACAAGGACTCTTTCTTTCAGCATTACATTTCTTATTTTTTGAAGATTAAAAGTTACAAATTCAAGTAATGACTATTATTAAACTTCTTTCAAGAAATATTTCTAAGTGAATACCATGTACCAAATGTTCTAGAATCTCTAATAGTCTAGAATTTATGAAAATGACTATAAAACTATATTTATTAGTAATGATGAAATCAATGGTTCATATTGTAACCCTGGGAACAACAAAGGACCTGAGAAATCGGGATCATGGCTATCTCAAAAGTTACGTCACTTGACACTCAGCACTTGCTTTGTATTAATTTTTTTTTTTTTTTTCAGACAGAATCTTACTTTGTCACCCAGGCTGGAGTGCAGTGGCGCAATCTCGGCTCACTGCAATCTTAGCCTCCCAAGTTCAAGCGACTCTCCTGCCTCAGTCTCCTGAGTATCTGGGACTATAGGCAAGTGACCCATGCCCGGCTAATTTTTGTATTTTTAGTAGACATGGAGTTCTGCCATGTTGGCCAGGCTGGTCTCGAACTCCCGACCTCGTGATCTGCCCTCCTCAGCCTCCCAAAGTGCTGGGATTACAGGCATGAGCCACCACACCCAGCCTTGCTTTATACTATTGTTACCATGACTTGGTACAAAGCCTACCCTCTGTTATTTATCCTATAACTGACATTCTGCCATACAAAGGATATAGATAACAAATAACATATACTTACATTCAAGGTCTTATTTCTAAGTAGGTTTGATGGTCAGCCCTCTGAAAGAACACAGGAACAGTGGAGAAATAAGTGTGAGCCCACTCTGTGGTCACCTATTTGGGACTCGGGGTTGTAGAGGACCCCTCTAAGATCACAAGTGATCACAAAAGGCTAGAATGGAGGCTTCATGAGACAGCCTGCTCCTTTCTATGGGGGATAGTCACACACACCATCCAGGTAAGGCTTGACAGAATCCGCCTCTATTAGTGCAGGACTCACATGCCTCCAGCCACTTCATCTCATGCTGAGCTTCCAGGTTCCCGAGGGAATGCAGAATGGAGAAACAGGTATTCAGCCTCGCTCTTGATCCGGATCAGCAGCAGCTGCTGAGGCAGCTGAACCCCCTCCCCACTGCTCTCCCCCACCCAACCCCGCCCCAGGGTTCAGCAGACTGTTCCTGGTGCTGCTGTAATGAATATCCATTTGGGTTAAAACATCCCGGAAGCCCCAGAGGGAAGGAATCCTTCTAACCATCATCCTCCAGCAGGCTCAGTGAAGTGGAACCACGGAACAAATTCCATCTTCTGCCTCTCTGGTATCGTCCCCAAGCTATGTAAAATGTAAACACAACAGAACAAAGCTATTCATCTTTGATGGAGAACATTTGCTCAAAGTTTGGAGGACCTTGTTTCTCAGCATCCACAAAGCTGAAAATATTTACTATCTGCCCTTCCATGAACGTAAGAAAATCCCAGGTAAATTAATCCAAATAGCTTTATCTTCAGGAACTTCCTAGAATAGAAAAGGTTAAGGCAGAGTTTGAATGGAGAACTCCAAGCTAGCACATTTTTGTTCATCTTTGTGGTTTTGTATAGTGGAATTTAATTGATATATTTTTGGATTATATGTTAGGTGGTCCTTTAGTCATAAAATTAAATGACTAAATTTTTTTTGCAAAGATCTTCAGATAATTACTTTGTTCACTTTTGAGATTACCAAGGAAGCTTGCAATTTCTATTCTGTTGCTAAGACCCCTTAAGACTGGTTGAGGCCGCACTAACAATGCTTTGCAAAACAGGAATTCACCATTGCAAACATATGATATGCATACTCCCAAACAGACATAGGGAAGCAGAGCCGATTTTTCATTGTGCCCCATGAAACGTCAGCAACTCCTGCTAACTTTTAGCAGTACGCGAGAATGTGACTAGTGAGAAGATCTAGATGAATCCGTGTTTACGGAAAATCACACATTAGAACAGTATGTGAGGTTTCCACATAATGCCACACATTGTTAGGTGAAGCTGCTTTAAGATCATTATAAAACCAGTGTTGCATACTGACACAATGGAATAAAACTCTGCAGCAATGACAACGAGCAGCCCACAACTGCAAGCGATTATGCGGATGTATCTCATGAAGGTGATGCTGTGCTCAAGAGAAACGGCCATAGGCAAAGCGCAAGCTGTATAACTTGAATTACATAAAGTACAAAAACGGGCAGAAAGCTCTTGGAAATTAAGATATGGCCACACACAGGGGTGGCTGTGACTGGAAGGGGCTTGAGGGGGTTCCAGGGTCTTGATCTGGATGTTGGTTGCATGGTTGTGTTCAGCTCAAAAATTTCATCGAGGTCTACACTTTATGATGTATAAACTTTTCAGAATGCATATTATATTTTTAGCTTTTAAAAATGTAAAAGAGGCCGAGTGCAGTGGCTCATGCCTATAATCCTAGCACTTTGGGAGGCCAAGGCAGACGGATCATGAGGTCAGGAGTTTGAGACCAGCCTGGCCAATATGGTGAAACCCTGTCTCTACTAAAACTACAAAAATTAGCCAGGCATGGTGGCGGGCGCCTGTAGTCCCAACTACTTGGGAGGCCGAGGCAGAAGACTCGCTTGAACCTTGGAGGCGAAGGTTGCAGTGAGCCGAGATCATGCCACTGCACTCTAGCTTGGGCAACAGAGCAAGACTGTCTCAAAAAAAAAATGTAAAAGAAATTAGAACTGGGTCCATCCAGTCTCTGTTGAGCATATGACAAATATAATTTCAGGGAGCATCTCACAGCACTCGGAGCATTACATGAAGATATTGTCTCCCTAGGAAGAACAACAAACCAATATTTACTATTTTATTTTTATTTAGAGCTGCTAAGGCCATCAAACCCAGATAAGAAATTTATGTCTGGCTGGGTGTAGTGACTCAGGCCTATAATCCCAGCACTTTGGGAGGCTGAGGTGGAAGGACTGCTTAAACCCAGAAGTTCCAGACCAGCTTGGGCAACATAATGAGACTGTCATCTCTATAAAAAATTTTTTTTGAAAGCCAGATGTTGTGGCTCACACTTGTGGTCCCAGCTACTCAGGAGGCTGAGGCAGAAGGATTGCTTAAGCCCAGGAGGTCAAGGCTGCAGTGAGCTGAGGCTGCACCACTACACTCCAGCCTGGGTGACAGAGCAAGACGCTGTATCAAAAAAAAAAAAAAGTCTGATGCATCTGGATTAAACATTCTGAACTTAGGCAGTCTAATTGGAAAGCCACAAATCAATGACTCCTAGCTTCAGACTTCTTGTTAGAAACGGACAGCCAAGATTGTGGAACGTGCTCCTGGTGCCCAGCCAACTGCTGTCCCAGCTGAGCCCACCTGGACCAAGGGACAGGACATCCTCCATTTTCAGTCACTATGAAGAAACTATTTCTCATTGTGCAGTTGTTTTGTTAGATCATTCTGATGCCCCTCTCAGGTTCATGAAGCAGGTGCAAGATTCATCGGCCTGTTTCGAGCTTGCTAGGAACACTTACATCCGGAATAAATGTCGGCAGACTCAAGTCAAATGTGGCATTTCTTGCCCACGTTGACAATGCCTCTAATCGAGAGATTCACTTTCTCCCTTGTTTTCTGGTGTTAGAGTTAGAACACCAAATGTTCGTGCACCTCTGCTTTGCAGAGATTCAGAAACCTCAACGAAAACGGCCCATTAACTGAGGGAGAAACCCCAGGTCTACGCAGCTCAGCGCTGGATGCTCGGGACGGGGCCATCATCCACCTGCTTCCACACCAACGGCAGGAATAAGGACGTGAGTAACCCCAGACCTCCGAATATTCCAGGAAAGACCCCTCCTCTAGTTCCCCACCTCCCTCAGTGCCTCACCAGCACTACCAGCCTTGAGTCCCTCTGGAATAATCGTATTTTACTGCGTAGTCCTGTTAATACAACTCTCCAAGAGTCCCAGTTCCTCATTCCCCAGACACGCCTCCCCAAACCGTCCCAAGCACCTCCCTTTCTCATCCCTCTGCCCAACGTTCCTGGCTCCTGGGCCTGTCCACTGTGCCCTCTGCAGATCACATCATCCGCAGCAATCTCCCACCTCGTGACATTTCTCTCTAAATGCCCTGCGCTTTCTGAAGTGAAGCAGGGTCTTCCCCGAGGGAGATGCCTCATTGCCCTCTCCAGGGATGGATGCAGTAAGGGTCCTCACTCTTCCTCTCCCCCTAGCCTGGTGTTCTCAAGTCAGCAGGAGGAGTAGGGGTCCTCAGAGCCCCCCGGTTCCACTTCTAGACGTCACAGCTTTTCTCTGTTCTGAAAACCCTCAAGGTTAACTGTTGTACCCACCTCCCCCCTTTCTCATGCTAATTGTCTGCTGCTCCCAGGCCAGGTCCCTGACAATCCTAGAGTGACTTCCTGTCACTGCCACTCCCCACACCATTTCTGCCACACTCTGTGATTTTCACATCAATGTCCATGATCCTTTCAAAATCCTGGCATCTTTGATTTATTCTCTTTTGATAGCCGTTCCCCTAGGCTCACTCAACCACTGGTTCCCATGACGATGGAGTTGTTAAAAACTACATCCCGGTAAAACTCCACACCTCAGTAAGTCCAGTGCCCCAACTTCCTCAGTGATTCGGCCCCCTGAGCCCTACAGTTTATCCTAAAACCTTTGCACTGCCCCATCCCTCCACCATCCTCATTTCCCTCCATCCCCAGCTGACTTGCCACGCTTGTCATTCCCTCGCTCAGATGCTCAACTCCACCCGTGGCCTTTTTCCCTCCTTACTGCTGTCCAGGCCCCAACTCGATCGCTCTACACAATGTGCACATTGCTAAACAAATCCGGAGAAAAGCATGTCGCCGGGTTAAGGGAACTCACTTCAATCTGTGATCACCGACTTCAGATGTGCCCTCAGCATTCTGTGGCCACACACAACACTCCATCACCCTTTCACAGTGTGTCCCCACCTCGGCGCTGTTGGCACTTCGTCCCAGGGGCCCTGCTGTGTGGGCTGCCCTGTGCACTGTGGGATATTGAGATGCATCTCTGGCCTCTGCTCACCCAAGGCCAGTATCATTTTTTTTCTCCCCCAAATTGTGACAACCACAGATGTCTCCAGACACTGCCCAATTTCCCAGGGGGAGCAAAATCGCCCCCATTTGAAGACTATCTATCTATAGATTCTGCTTCCAACATGTCTTTCCTCATTGTCACTCTCTGCTGGTTCCTGTACCTGGTATTTGATTAAGAAGATTGACGAAACCCAGTCTCTACTAAAAGTACAAAAATAAGCCAGGCATGGGGGTGCGTGCCTGTAATCCCAGCTACTCAGGAGGCTGAGGCAAGAGAATCGCTTGAACCTGGGAGGCGGAGGTTGCAGTGAACAGAGATCGCACCACTGCACTCTAACCTGGGTAACAAGAGTGAGACCCCGTCCCAAAAAAAAAAAAAAAAAAAAAGATTCATACACCAGAAAACATCTTCAATCTCCCACTGTCCAATGGACTCATCTGCAGCTGTTACCTTATCCTCGCTTTCTCTCTCTTCATTCTTTAGGACGCAGTCATGCACCCCCTTAAATTCAACTCCTTCACGTGGGCGCTAGAACACAAGGACTTTCTTCCTGAAACTCTGCCTTCCCGTGTGCATCACCTGTTTTCCCTTTCTCCTGGGTTGTGTGCATGAGCACACAAATGTCGTTTAGCTTTTTCCACCTTCTCAAAAATCCTTTTGATTCTATAACCCCTTGCAGATGTCAACCATTTTTTCTACACTTTTCCTCAAGAAGTGTCACTCCTGAGAGTTTTCTAAGTCACGTTCTCCAGTTCTCTTCCCATGTCCTCCGAATTGCACTGGAGTTTACAAGTCATCCTCTCAACCCATTGATACATCCTGCGTATTGTTATCTCAGTGGCTTTTGTGGAGCCGCTCACATCCCCCTTCTGAAACACTTTTCTATTTGGTTTCCGGGCTGCAACGGTCTCCTTGATTTTCTCTTACCTCACTCATTTCTGATTCTCAATTATTTTTGCTGGTTTTTCTTTATCTCTCCATATTGGAAAGTTTACAGTGCCCCAGAGCACGTGTTCTGAATTTCTCACCTTCTCTCAATACCCTCACTCCTTTGTTGATAGCATGCCGTCCATGGCTCCGAAGAGATCTACAGCATGGTGGCTCACAAAGGCGCGTCTCCTCCCCAGACCCCGCTCCTGGACTCCGGTCTCACACAGCCGTGTATCTACTCAGAGTGTTTCATTTGCTGTCTAGTAGGCATCTCTACATAAACACTTGAAATCCAAACGTGTTTTTCCTCTCGTTTTCCTCATATCAGTCAATGGCAGCTGCATCATCAGACCAATCACCAGAGCCTTATTGCTGAATCCTCTTTTCCTCGTCTTCTGTATCCTGCCTTTCATCAAATTTGTTAGCTCCTGCTTCAAAATGTGTAATTAATTAATATTCATTTTTGTTGCTTGCCTCCAACTACTACAAAGTGAGTTCCATGGAGGGCAGAGATGTTACTTCTTTTGTTCATTGATGTATTGGCAACAGCAGATGTTTAACAAATACTTGCTACATTAAGAAATAAATGAGGCCGAGCGCGGTGGCTCAAGCCTGTAATCCCAGCACTTTGGGAGGCCGAGACGGGCGGATCATGAGGTCAGGAGATCGAGACCATCCTAGCTAACACGGTGAAACCCCATCTCTACTAAAAAAAATACAAAAAACTAGCCGGGCGAGGTGGCGGCGCCTGTAGTCCCAGCTACTCCGGAGGCTGAGGCAGGAGAATGGCGTTAACCCGGGAGGCGGAGCTTGCAGTGAGCTGAGATCCAGCCACTGCACTCCAGCCCAGGAGACACAGCAAGACTCCGTCTCAAAAAAAAAAAAAAAAGAAATAAATGAATGAAAGTGTAGTTGGCCTCCTGGTGGGGGTACTCCTGCTACTTGTTTTAAAACAGAAAAGCACCATCTTAAGCCCCACTCCTACCAATGACGACAGGTGCTTCTCCTGTTCTGGGAAACAGAGAGGATCACATTGTCAGTGTCCGAGAGAATAAAGATGAGACAGATGGTATGAAAAACTCATCAGTCCATACTAGTGGTGCACAATCTTTATGTGTCGGTCTTTAATTTTTTTTTTAAGTATTTGCAGTGCCAGATTACCCATTGCCTATAAGAAATAGTACTAATAAGATTAAAGTCTCATTCTAGGAGTAAAATGTTGATAATGCAACAATCCCTATAGATATTCTGAAGAACCATATGATGTATTGGAGAAAGTATATATGACTATGCCTTACGTCAAACACTCCCACTCTTGTGCGTATACCTCGGAATGTATCTTGCTCAATCTTATAAAAGGGATATCAAGACTTATTATAAAGCTGCAGTAACTTGAAAAGAGTGATAGTGGTGAGAATTTAGACAACATTGCCAGCAAAACAACAAATGAAAAAGTGACTGAAAAAGTAACCAAGAGTAGGAGAATATGTCTGCAACACACATTTCCAGAAAAGGATTTGTATCGTAAATACATGAGATACCCCTTAACTGAATGAGGAAAAAATAGACAGATATGAGATAAATGAATTTTTAAAAGCTGAACTGACTTCAAAAAAGATGACAAATGGTGAATGAAATATTAAAAGGTGAGCAGCTTTATCCATCTTCAGGGGCAGGGGAAGGGGGATGGTTAGCCAAAGGGTACCAAGTTTCTCTTAGACAAGGAGGAATAGTTGCTGTAATCTATTGCACAGCGTGCTGACCATAGTTGATAAAAATGTATTGCATATTACAAAATGGCTAAAAGAGTAGCTTCTAAACATGCTACTCACAAAAAATGATAAGTAGGTGAGGTGATAGGTATGTTAATTGGCTTGTTCACGTTTTCTACAGTAGATACGCACATCAAAACACATAGTGTACCCAATAAATATATAGGATTATTATTTGTCAACCAGAATTTTTAAAAAGAAAATGTAAATTAAATCCATAGAGTGACATCATTATGCACTCATAAGAATGGCCAAAATAAAAAAAAACAAATAACTTCAAGTGTCGGCAGGCATATGGAGAAACTGGAACTCTCATGCACTGCTGGGAAGAGTTTAAACTGATGCCAAGTTCTTTGCAGAACTGTTTGAGCCTGCATATGCTAAAGTTGAATATCTGAATGGCCTGTGACCAACATTAGATGCTGAGACATATAACCAGTGAAGATGCCTACATATGCTCACCAAAAGTCATGTACAAAAATGTTCACAACAGCACTCTTTTGTAGTAACTCAAAAAATAGAACTGGAACTACCTAAATGTCCATCACCAGTAGAATAAGTAAATTATAATTAGCACAAAGTAAAATACTACACAGCCTCACGCCTGTAATCCCAGCACTTTTGGGGGCCGAGGCGGGTGGATCACGAGATCAGGAGTTCAAGACCAGCCTGGCCAAGATAGTGAAACCCTGTCTATACTAAAACTACAAAAATTAGCTGGGCGTGGTGGTGGGTGCCTGTAATTTCAGCTACTCGGGAGTCTGAGGCAGAGAGTTCCTTGAACCTGGGAGGCGGAGGTTGCAGTGAGCTGAGATTGTGCCATTGTACTCTAGCACTCCAGCCTGGGGGACAGAGTGAGGCTCCATCTCAAAACAAACAAACAAACAAACAAACAAAAAACTACACAGCATTAAAAAAGAGGAAAGAAAACTAAGGGTACCTATAACAACATAGATTAAACTCACAGAAATAATGTTGCATGAAAGAATCCGTACACAGCAGAGCACGTAGCGTATGAATCCATTTCTAGGAAATACGAAAACCTAATCAACGCAGCTTGGATAGTGTTACCCTTGCAGTAAGCAAATAACTAGAAAGACTTACCAGGACTTCTGTGTGGTGAAGAATGCTCTTTTCCTTTTTCTGGGTTCTGATTACACAGGCATGTTCTGTTAAAAAAAAAAAAAAAAAAAATCCTTGAGCTATAAATTTACAATATTTATGTTTTTGGCAATACATAATATTTCCATAAAAAGTAAAAGTGAAATGTGTTTTAATTATCCATACTCAGTTCTTGCACATCACTGATATTTATTAAAATATGAAAATGTCATGGAATGTACACCTTTATTTCAAAATGACACACAGAAGTTTCTGACCTTAAAGAAGCAGTGTATGAATCAATGTAGAAACGAAGTGTAAGAACATTTTGAAACAGATTTTTTCATTGCTCTTCAGTATAGCAGGTTCTTCTCTGCCAGTGTTCTCTTTCCAAGACACTCAGTGCTCTCAAAATCAACTTATAAAAATGATTCAGTGGATAATTTTTTACCCAACATGTGTGTAAGTCACAGTAATAAGTTTCTCCTTTTCTGCAGGAGTGTCAGTAGTAAAGGACTTTCTATACATTATTAGACAAAATATTAAAGATGCCCCCATGTCGGTGGCATGCCACATGCCGGCTTATTCCTCACGCTTGTGGGTGTCCTCCGGGCCAGCTGCAACCTCTGCTCTGCAGGGTGGTCTGGGAGGCAGGACCCCCACCTCGGGAACACTGCTGGCCCTCAAGGTTCGGGTTACCCTTTCCTTGTTTTGAGAGGTGCCACCGGCAGCGCCTTCAGCCGGACTCTACTGCTGTTAGACTGAACACCCTGGGGTCACCGTAAAGTGGGGGCTGGGGTGGGCAGAAGGGGTCTATCCTTTTCTGATGAAGTCTCCATCTCTTAGGTCCTGATATGGTTTGGATATTTGTCCCACCAAAATCTCACGTTACATTGTGATCCCCAGTGCTGGAGGCGGCGCCTGGAGGGAGGCATTGGGGTCACGAGGTCGGATCCCTCCTGGCTTGGGGCTGTCTTCCCAACAGTGAGCGCTCCAGAGATGTGGCTGTTGCAGAGTGTGGCACCTCCCCGCCTCTCTTTCTCGCTCGGGGGTCTCATCATGTGACTTGCTGGCTCTGCACTGCCTTCCACCAGCTTCCTGAGAACTCGCTACTGTAGATCTGCCAGCACCAGGCTTCTCATACGGCCTGCAGAACCACGAGCCAGTCGAATTTCTTTCCTCTATAAATCACCCAGTGTCAGGTATTTCTTTTATTTTTATTTATTTATTTATTTATTTATTTATTTATTTATTTATTTATTGAGACGGAGTCTCGCCCTGTCGCCCAGGCTGGAGTACAATGGCCGGATCTCAGCTCACTGCAAGCTCCGCCTCCCGGGTTCCCGCCATTCTTCTGCCTCAGCCTCCCGAGTAGCTGTGACTACAGGTGCCGCCACCGCGCCCCGCTAGTTTTTTGTATTTTTAGTAGAGACAGAGTTTCACCGTGTTAGCCAGGATGGTCTCCATCTCCTGACCTCGTGATCCGCCCGCCTCGGCCTCCCAAAGTGCTGGGATTACAGAGGTGAGCCACAGCACCTGCCCAGGCATTTCTTTATAGCAATGCAACCATGGCCCAATACAGGGCCCCAGGGCTTGGGGTGTGGCCTTCACAATGTTCCCACCCCTACCCCAGGGTCCCAGCCTCCCCACCTGCTGGCTTCCCTGCCTTCAGCCTCCTTGTTCTTTTCCCAAAAAGCTCCATCTCCAGCAAGGCCAGGGCAGGCTGAGGTGGGCCCTTCCTCCAGGAGGGTGCTGTTTCTGCGCGTCCTATGGACAGTCTCCCTTGAAGGGTAGGTCTGTGATACATAGAAGGGTATCTCCCCTCCCTCTCTCACAGTCATAAGGGGCTTTTTTCCAGGTCCTTGATGTGAGAACCTGGTGGGGTTTCTGCAAGGTGAGCCCCTGAATGTGAGCCCAAGGCCACCCATGGCGTAGCCCGGAGGAGCCACTTGCTCTCCGCTAATCCACTCTCCAGCCTGAGACCTTTGTCAAAGCCACCAGCCCAGCACGAGGTCCTACCACGCACCATTCAGGGACTTCTACTCCAGAGAAGCAAACCGCTGGTGCCACATTGAGTTGGATTCTCCTGTTTCTTCAGATTTGGGGTGGCAGTTTGCTTTGCAAGCTCAGCTGTTTGATGGGGGTATGGAAAGTCGTTTATTTCAGTGTCCCACCTTCTCTTGCGGTCATGCAGGGAAGGTCTGCCTCTGTGCCCTTTCGCATCGCAGCTGCAGCAGGGGTTGAATAGCTCGTTTGGTGGCCTAGAAGTTTATTGATTCTGGTTTTGTGTCATATGCTTATCAGTTCTAATGGGTTTTATTTGGGTGAGTTCTTCTAAATGTAAGACCATGTGGTCTGTAAACAAGGCTAATTTGACTTCTTCCTCTCCAATTTGGATACCCTTTATGTCTTTCTGTTGCCTAATTGCTCTGGCTAGGACTTCCAGTATTGCATGGAACAAAATCAGTAAAGACAGAGATGACCCAAACTATCAGTCAGTCGACTTGATGTAACTGACATTTATAGAATATGCCATCCTGCAACAGCAGAATATGCCATCGGGAATATCCGTATAGATATTCTGCCATCCAGAATACGCCATATAGAATATGCCATCCAGCCACAGCAGAATACACGTCCTTCCTATCTTCTCAAGTGTACAGGGAACGCGCACCAAGACAGATCACGTTCTGATCCATAAAGTCCACCTTCACAAATAACCCGTTCCTCACTTCACAGTGAGCTCTCAAACACCATGACTCTGACTCCTGTTCTAAGGAGCAGCAACTTCTTAGCTCCAACACCTCATCACATGTTACGAGGCCTCATTGCAAACCATGGCCATCTCTGCAATGCACACCCTATGCTCTACCTAATGGACCGTTTTAATTTTCCTTGCATTATGAAAACTTCTGCAAAATGAGAACTGTGGGAACGTGGTAAGACTGGAAAAGAAATTCTAGTGCCCAATTCCTTGTGGAATTGCAGCAAGGGTTGCAGGTACTAATATCATCCCCTCTGTAAGGTCTTCAAAACCTTGTTTTGGTCTCTAGAGAAACTGAAAAAATAATTGTTCAGACACACATCTGAAAACAGAAAACAACCACTTAAGAGATGATGCTCTAAGTCTCATGGTGGGAAGAAAAATGCAAGAGAATTAATTCAAATTCTCCAGGGTTCCATATACAGCATAATAATATCTCACATGTTTGTTAATGACTGAAAGGAAACAGCATCACTGACTGTTCACAGCACATAGTTGATTACAAGTGGTTTATAGTTCGTGCACCAAAGTAATGAAGAGATTATATAACAAAATCTCACTGGAGAAAACACATTTACAGTCTTTGCCAACATTTGCTGCAGGTTGGGCCGTGACGGCCTGAGAGGTCTGCGTGCAGGTGAGAGGCCAACGGCCAACTATCCGGGGGTAGGAGGGGCACCTTTTTCCCATCGCGAGAGTGGAATAGGGAAGAGCTATTTTTACTCATGAAAGAGATCGTGCACTTCAGCCAATAAGCACAGGAGTCATTACATCAATATCAAATAATACATAATGCACATTGAGTCTGAATTATTCATGGATAAAGCATCAAGCCCGACCACATACTGGGAGGGGGAAGCCGCATATGTGAGGGGTATTTTTGTTTGTTTTGTTTTGTTTGAGAAGGAGTCTTGCTCTGTTACCCAGGCTGGAGTGCAGTGGCGCGATCTCAGCTCACTGCAACTCCGCCTCCTGGGTTCAAGCAATTCTCCTGCCTCAGTCTCCTGAGTAGCTGGGATTACAGGTGCCTGCTCACCGCGCCCAGCTAATTTTTGTATTTTTAGTAGAAACGGGATTTCACCATCTTGGCTTGAACTCCTGACCTCATGATACACCCGCCTCAGCTTCCCAAAGTGCTGGGATTACACGTGTGAGCCACCGCGCCCGGCCTGTGTGAGGGGTTTTATCACCACTTCCACCCGCCCCCCACTGCAGCTGCACAGCACCAGAGCCAGCAACTGTCAAGACATTCATAAGAAATGGAAGGGGTGGGTCCCTTAGAGCTGCAATTAAAATAAAACAAAAATAGGTTTAGCTCATGTCATGGAGAATGTTCCCATTACTAATTTACTAGTTATGTTCTGATAACTCAATCATCTCCTCCAGAAAGCTTTAAAATCTGTCCATCTGTTTCCTAGTCCTCAAATTCTAAAAATACACTAAAAAATGAAACATCTATAATTGAGACTGAATGTGACCACATTGTTTCTGTCGTGTACCATTTATACATCATAAACTCTCGAAACTAAGAGTTTCAAAAGGTTCATAACTCCCATGCTTGCCAGAGTGACGACCTTCACTTTACATATATATATACACACTCACAGGAGTAAACCCCACAGTCAGTGCCCCAGGCAGCCCTGCTTATACCCTTCATGCTGCCTCCTAGGAGGTGAGCACTCGGTGCTTGTGGGATGGGTGACCCTAGGTCACTGAGCAGGTGCCATGGGCATCACTTTTCAGGTCACCTGCACTCATTCCCAGCAGGGGTCTGAACACTGTGATTCCTGGACAGACCAAAAGGGTTTGTCAGCCAACTGAAGGGACCTGCAGTAGTGTGTGTGAGAGTATGTGTATGAGTGCTTGTGGATATGTGTGGGCATGCATGGTACACGTGTGTGTCTCCATGTATATATGTGTGCTGTGTGTGCCTGTGGATACCTGTGAGTGTGTGTTGTAGGTATGCGTGTATCTTTGTGTTTGTGTGTGTGTGTATATAAGTGTGCGAGAGTGCCTGTGTCTGTGGATGTGCGTTGTATGTATATATGTGCCTCTGTGTATATTTGTATATATGTGTCTGAGTGCGTGTTAGAGTGCCTGTGGATGTGTGATGTTGGTATGTATCTCTGTATGTGTGTATGTTTGTGTGTCTCCCGTGTATGTGTGTGTATGAGTGCTTGTGGATGCATGAGTGTGTACTGTAGGTATCTGTGTATGTGCGTGTGTCTCTGTGTGTCTGTGGATATGTGTGTGTGTTGTATGTATATGTGTCTCTGTGTGTATTTGTATATATATGTCTGTGTGTGTGTTAGAATGCCTGTGGATGTGTTTGTGTGTGATGGCATGTGTGTATCTCTGTATGTTTGTGTGTCTATGTATGTGTCTGTGTGTGAGTGCCTGTGGATGCACGAGTGTGCACTGTAGGTATGTATCTCTGTATGTGCACGTGTGTGTCTGTGTCTGTGTGTCTGTGGATACATGTGTGTATTGTATGTATATGTATCTGTATTTGTATACATGCGTCTGTGTGTGTGTTAGAGTGTCTGTGGATGTGTGTGTGATGTTGGTATGCACCTCTGTATGTGTATGCCTGTGTGTCTCTGTGTATGTGTGTGTCTGTGTGAGTGCCTGTGGTTGCATGCGTGTGCACTGTAGGTATGTGTGTATCTCTGTATGTGTGCAAGTGTGTATGTCTGTGTGTGTGTGCCTATGTGGAGGGAGCAGAGGGAGGTTGTGCTTTTTTCCCAGGAGAGAGTCCTCAGCTGTCATCAGGGTCTCAGAATGGGTCTGTGCACCAGCCCCCTCTAAATAAATACAGGAACCATGGCAAAAGGAAGGCTGGCTGGTACTGTCAATTCTGATTAAGATCACGCTTTCCACATTTTATAAATCTGCCTCTACGCAGACAGGCTGTAATCAAGGATTACACTGATTTTTTTCTTAAACCAGCTTGCTCTTGTTGGTCTTGATTGTTATTGGCTCAAAGGCATTGCAGTTAGGTGGTTACCATGTGAAGCTTCACCAGAACTTGAGGAGGAAAATGCCATCACCTTGTAAAAGTTAAATTATGAAATCAACACCTGAGAGAAAAGATGGACAAATAATCTTAAAACACAAGATGTCTCCCAATACTGCCACAATTCCCCCCAAGTTGATCCACTGCACACTGGGAAATGCTGCATTCACCCACAAAGAGGCGGCCAGCACTGAGTCCTGGACGGGAAGGCCAGAGGCTCACGGGGCCACGGACATGGAAGTATATTTTCAGAGCTGAGGAAGCCTAAGCTAAAATTCTTTTTGTATTCCAATGCCTTTGGTGAAGCCATTCTTACTGTGGCTAAGGACCTCGAGAATTTACCCCATGAGTGTTAATATTCTAGAATCTAGAGCCTGCAAGGCTGAAAGCATTGTAACACGTGATGTCTGGTTATAGTGGCTGAACCCCAACTTAAGGAAATAGTGTGTTTTATACACTATGAAATATTAATTGGTGAAGGGACTGCCATTTGCAAGAGCTAGGACAGAACTACGGTATTCTGAAAAGGAGAGGGGGAGATGCCAAGAGGTCCCAGAAAAGGGAAAGAGAGTCAGAGATTTAGAAGTTTTGTGGAGCTGTCGATCATGAAGGTCTAAGGTGTGGGGAAGAGCGAGTCCAGCTGGGGTTGTACCGGTGAAAAACTCGAGATGACGTCTCTGACTTTCCCACAACCTCCGTGGCAATGCTCAATAATGCATTTGTGCAAGCGACTTTTTATGTTGGATAAATCCTTTGCTTTCATATGTTGAAATGGCTTCTCATCGTGAGCAGAGTGGCTTTCCATTCAGACTGCAGACACTGAAAGACTGCTGGATGGTGTGGGCTTATTGCAAAGTTCGGTTTTACACGTGAGTATTACACTCTTGGTTAAGTTGTGTCTACCCCTGAGAAATGGATATGCTTTCTTGTGTATTAACAAACTCAGAACGTAGACAAGGGTGAATTTAAGAAGAGAATGACTGTCACTCCGGCAGCCCTCTTGGAAGCCAGCCTAAAGGCTTTCCCCCGTAGCGATGCCCTGATTGCCATCAGCTGCCCGCAGCTTCCTCAGGGTCTGCATTGGCTCTCTCTGTAGAGATGTGAGTGTGCTCTAAAGAGGCCACTTAAGTCCTGGCCAAGAAGCTCTCCTGTCCTGCTGAGGGCGGAGCTCCCGGTGATTTGCAGTCCACCCCGACACTTTGGGAGGCCAAGGTGGGCAGATTGCTTGAGCTTAGGAGTTAAACACCAGCCTGGGCAACAAAGCAAGACCAGATCTCTACACATTTTTTTTAATAGTCATGGTGTTGTGTGCCTATAGTCCCAGCTACTCTGGAGGCTGAGGTAGGAGGATCTCTTGAGTCCAGGAGTAAGAGGCTGCAGTGTGCTGTGATCACACCCTGCACTCCAGTCTGGGCGACAGAGCGAGACCCTGTCTCTAAAATCACAAAAATAAGAGAATACAATCACTCTGTCTTGACCTCCTTTGCCCTAACTTGAAGTTCTGAGGATCACACGGCTGAAATCACATCAACAACACCTTTACTACTGATTAAGCCAGGAGATAATGTCTTGTAACAGGGCCTGCTCTTTGTGAGTCTACAGCTCACAGGCGAAATGACCATAGAAGGTTATCTAGTCTGACTGGGCCCAGTTTACACACCATGAAGCGTGATGCTAGTGCTTATCGCACAGGGTTTTGTGAAGCCTGGGTGTACCTTTGCTGTCTCCTCCTTCTACCAAGCGCACCTGAGAGACCCTCGCTTTATTCATGTCATTTCCCTTGTCCCCCATCCCACTCCCCACAGGGCAACCAAGTCATCCCATCGAATGGAACAATTTTGTTTTGTATTTTTTTTGCAGAAAAATCTGATCTTCTCCTGATTCTCCTGTAAAGTCGTGGAAGCCTGTGTCACAGGTTAGACTCCATTCGAAGCTGACTTGAAGGTGAAGACCAGCATATGTCAGGGCTTATTTACATGAAGGGAGCTCTCTTGAGATCCATAGAGAGAAGGTAAAAGCGGGGCCGAGACACAGCCTCCAGAGGGACCACTCCCCCGACACAGGGAGCTGGGATGGTGTCGAGTTGTTCTGAATGACACTGAGGGGCTGGGTTGTTCACACCCTGTCGGAGTGGAGGCTGCCCCAGGAAGACCATGAGCTTGAGGGCCAGGCAGCTCTCCACAGCAGGGACATGGGAGGCATCTGACAGCTGACAACTGTGGGAATGCATCCTGTGTCCTGCAGGGGAAACGGCTGCCCACCCCCAGTGCCCACCAGAGCCGGCGCCGCCAGCTGGCTGCTCTCACTGTATAAAATGTTTGCTCTTATTAATATTCTGTATTCACTCAGAAAAACAGCTCTTCCATGCCTGTGTTATCCCAGGACTTCTTGTAAAGATATAATCACAAAGAATGAATGACTCTTTCCTTCTGTGCCTGCCGTATTTCACTTGGCACAACGTCCTCCAGGTCCAACCAAATATTGTCCTGTTGAACTTGCAGGAGCTACCGAAGACAGACAGACTCAGGAAGCAGAGGGGAGAGTGGTGGCTGCCGGGGCTGGGGGAGGAGGGGAACAGGGTTTGTTCACAGGGTGAAATGTTTCCGGTATGTGTGATGATAAGCTCCAGGGATCTGCGGTGCAGCATAGTGCCTGTAGTGTATGCACTTAGAAGTTTTTGAGATCTCATCTTGTGTTCTGATTGTAGTGGTGTATGTATGACGCTGTATGCTTGTCAAAGCTCATAGAACTGCACGACACAGAGCCCGAATGTACACGATGGACTTTAGTTAGTAATAATGCATCAATAATGGTTCATCAGTGGTAATCAATGTACACACCAGTGTAAGATGATAATAGGAGAGATTGTGGGAGGAAGGAGAGACAGCACACGGGAATTCGCTGTACGTGTGTACCATTTTCCTGTAAACCTAAAATGTCTCTAACAATTAAAACTTACTAGATTTTAACATTTTTTAATGTGAGGCTAAAGAGAAAAAAGGCAAAATGTTTGAGTTTGCATTTTATTTTTTTCCTCTAAACCTAAAACTGCTCTAAAACTTAAAACTTACTAGTTTTTAAAATTTTTAAATCTGAGGTTAAAGAGAAAAAAGGCAAAATTTTTGAGCTTGCATTTTAGGTTCTGGGTTGGCTACCTGACCTGCATTTTGATGTCTCCTGTCTAAATCAGGCCATAGTGGGGGAAGCAGGTTGGGAGGTAGGAATGAGAGAAATAAATTTTGTTTGGAGTACATTAAGTTTAGTTTCTGCTACACCATGCAAAAGCCAACTGCAATAATGGTTTAATTGCCATTTGCCTCTCCCACTTCCAGCAATTTTCTTGGAACAAGGCCCTGATATGACTCAGCAAAATGATAGATTATAGAAGAACCACAATATTTTATTATATTGAAAGATCCAATAAATGCTGCGCAAAGTTAATCTATTTCTCACATAAATTATGAATTATATATGCACCAGATTTCATGGCACCCTCTATAACTAAGTTAGATAACTCACAAAAGCCTTTGGATATTTTAAAAATAATTTCTACTGGACCAGCATTCAGAATTGTCCTAGGGTCACAGGATTATTATGTGAACATTATCTTTGGTCTGGCAATGTGAATAGCCAGATTTATGGGTTAATCCTTGCAGAGTTTTAAATTTTCACCAAATAATTGAATGAGACCAAACGATTCCCGAAATTGAACTGGCATATTTCATAGAATATTTCAACATGGAATGCCTGTAAAAGAGGAAAAGTGTCTTTCTTTGAAGAGTGATGCTATTCCTCATGGATGGCACGGTTGTCTCCGGCAAATTTTTTTAAATTTGTTTCTGTCTCTATTTTAGACATGCATAGAAATGCACTATCTAGTTAGTACAGGTACAAATTAAAAGAGACAATGGCTCTTCTGGCCAGGAATACTGTTTAGGTGGTTTATAATATGTCTGAGTATTACAGAAGTCCAAAGACTGAATGTACCCTACATGACAAACTTGTCTCTCTGCTTCTGATACTACAGCTTACTGTTCATTTGGATTAACTTTAGTTGGAGACATCCTAAGGCAATTGGTCTCCAGAGGCAATTACTTCTTGGAATTTTTTTTTCAATGCATATCAAAATCTAATAAACTAGAACATTTTATGAGATAAGACTTTGCTTGGATATGAGCAATTAAAACCCGATTACCTACGAGTTGCAACTTTTCTTCTATTGCTCTCTTTTGCCAGTTCATGATGGTTCTGATCTGGAATTTTGTCTTTCCAAAGATTCCACTGGTAATGTAAGGAGCCAGTTCTTGAAACGGTGACCATCCCGCCATCCTGGAGGCTGCTTTTCTCCCTGGCCCCGGCTTTGGAGTTCCTCTTTGAGATCTCATAAAACGCTGGCCTAAATGCATCTTCTGCCTTGGTCAGTAGTGAAGGGGTTGGTCTACTCAGTGGGTTGAAGGATGGGAAGTGTACTGAGTTTTGTGTTTGGGGGTCTTGAGTGGTCCCAGTTAACCAAGCAGATTCCCCAGGAGCAACTTCTTCCCTTTAGTCTGATTCTCCTCAAACATGTGTCTCAAACACTGATACTCAGCCAGTTTATTTGGCATGTTCTTACAAGTGGAATGAGAACAGGCTGGTGGCATGAGCCAGGCACAGTCAGGGGTCAGACAACCACTGAGCAGGAGGCTCTTGGCTCTGAGACCATTTTCAGAGCTTAAGGGATTCATATTTTTATCTCTCACCTGTTTCCAGTCTGTGCCAGTTACCAGGTGTCTCTTTCATAAAGGGAGTTTAAGATGGTTTTGTAAGGATAAGCTTTGCTTTATGGTTTATGGAAGCTGCATCTGTGCTTCAGTGGTCTTGTTTCCAGGGCAACCAGGTTTTTAGGGGGTTTTGTTTGTCTGTTTGAGACAAAGTCTCACTTTGTCGCCGAGGCTGGATTGCAGTGGTGCAATCTCAGCTCACTGCAACCTCCACCTCCTGGGTTCAAGGGATTCTCATGCCTCAGCCTCCCAAGTGGCTGAGATTACAGGTGCCCACCACCACACCCAGCTAATTTTTATATTTTCAGTAGAGACGGCATTTCACCATATTAACCAGGCTGGTCTCAAACACCTGACCTCAAGCGACTCACCTGTCTCAGCCTCCCAAAGTGCTGAGATGACAGGCGTGAACCACCGTGCCCAGCTGCAACCAGGGTTTAAAGTCTTGCTTTTCACAGAGAACTAACAGTCCCTGGGCCAGGCTGCTCTGGGAGTCTGGAAAGTCCTGTCCTGTGGGGTCTCTGGGAAGTCTTCAGCTCTGGTTGTCATGGAGACAAGGAAAGTCCCCTGGCCTTATCTTATCTACTATTGAGGGGCACATAATATTGGCCTTGCTGGCCTTGTGAGAGTCTTCATTAGGCCTTTTGTCTCTCATTTATTTCATAGCCAAGAAGTATCACTTACGGTATGCTATGAAGTTAAAAAGATACGTTCACATCCTAACTCCCAAAACCTATGAATGCAACTTGACTTGGGAAGAAAGTCTTCGCTGATATAATTAAATTAAGTATCTCAAAATGAGATTATCTTGGATTACCTAAAGTTCAATTGCAAGTGTCCTTATGAGAGACACACATGGAGAAGAGGAGAAGTCCATGTGAACATGGAGACAGAGACTGGAGCGATGCAGACACAGCCACAGAAAGTCAGAAGCCACCAGAAGTGGCAAGATGCAGGAAGCTCCTCCCCTGGAGCCCTCAAAGAGAGCATGACCCTGCTCACGCCTGGACGTCAGACTTCTAGTTCTGGAACGGTGAGACAGTCAATTTAAATTTAGATGTGTTAAGCCACCCAGCTCAAAGTCATGCGTAACAGTAGCCCTGGTAAAACTAGCATGCCCCGAAACCATGTGCTACAGTAACCACATCTCAGGCCAACAAGAGGAGAAAAAAACTCACATCCGTAGATGTGAGTTCTAGAGAGACGAAATACATCTCTATATGTAGATCTATATAGATCTATGTAGATATATATATATAGAGAGAGAGATGAGGTCTCACTGTGTTACCCAGATTGGTCCTAAATTCCCGAGCTCAAGTGATCCTCCCACCTCGGCCTCCCAAAGTGTTAGGATTACAGGCGTGAGCCAGCGTGCCTGGCCAGATAGATGAATTCTTAATTTTATAAATCGTTGTCACTGCCCCACTTACAGGAATAGAATTCTTAGCAAAGTCTAAAAGAGAAAAACACAACTCTGCAAAATGCTTCTATTCTTGCTGTATCAACCCCTCATGATAACTAATCTCATTCTTATCTTGAGCACAATCCACTCATCTCCCACTCTTAATACGTGTGGAGTTCCCAAATATTAATGACTACATCAGGTTCTTCTCATGTTTATAGATTTTCCATAGAACTTACCTTCCATTGGTTATAAGTATACAAAGACCAAGTGAGTAGTTTATTAGGGACTTTTTCCTACTTAGAGGCAGGTGCTTTTGCCCCTTGCAGAAAGCTGCACAATTTAATCTCCAGCGTGCACCTATGACCACAATCACAGGGTGACCCGTATGGATTCTGCGTATTCCTGGCCTGCTCATGCTCCTTGCCTGAAGAACAGAAACACACTGCAGTCTCCACTGACAGTTACGCTATCCCTTTCATGTGTACCGTGCTAACTTCTGAGGGGCTGGGTACTCAGGGGAGGAAATAATACCAGTAATAGCTATATATTTACTGACTTACTTAAACCTTCTTAGACAAGCATATTTTTAATGCTACAATTTCCAAAATGTGTAATTTTTATTACAAGAGTTTGTTGTTCTTAACAACTTATAGGAGATGAACCGTACACTCTCTTTTATCTATTTCCTTTGTCCCCATTTTGACTCTGTGAGTTGATAATGAGTCAGTGTCTTGATGCAATTAGAATCCTGTTACCAAAATACCCATGGAACACACCAGACTCCTGTCAAGACAAGTAACATCAACTTGCTTCCTTTACAAAGTAAGGAAATAGTTCATTGTCTCAGAAGTAATGATAACAGGATGAGTGTTGGTAACACTTCTGGGGGATGGGAAAATATGTAATGATCTAGCTGTGATTGTTCAGAGTCATCAGCATGCCAATCATAAATAATATGTAAAGTGATTATAGAAATTGTATTATAAATAATAAATCAATAAGCATTTAAGGCATAATTCTCAAGATGGTGTTTGATAAATTCACAAATGTAAATACTTATGCAAGAAAAAATAAATTATTTAAAGAGTGCTAACCCTTGAGATACAATCTTCAGCATTATTATGGAATTTTAAATTGCCTAAGGTGTCAAGCCAGTAAGATAAGCAGCCGATTTCCCATCAGAAACCCTGAAGGCCAGAAGACAGTAGGAAGCATCTTCAAAGTGCTGAAAGAAAGAGGGCCAACTAAGAATACCATCTGATGCAAAACTGACCTCAAAAATTAAGGTGAGTTTAAGACATTTCAAGACCAAACCAACAAAGAACCTGCTTTATAAAAAACACAAAAGACAGTCCCTTAGGCTGAGATGAACAGATCATACAAAGCAACTCCAATCCACATGAGGGAACAAAGAGTGCCCATAAAGAAAATTACACAGCTAAAAATCAAAGACAAATTTTTTCTTGGTAACTTTTTTTCTCCTATTTGATTCAAAAACCAACTTCATAAGGCAAAAATTACAAATCCGTGTTACTGGGTGTGTAAGGTATAAAATTAATGTGAAAATAACGGCAAGGGTTGGGGGAAGTAGAGCTGCAACGGAGCCATGTTTTCCTATGAGTTGGAGTTAATTTTCTATTAACACAAACCAGACTGTTACAGTGAAGAAGCTCATTATAATACCCAGAACAACCCCTAAAACCACACACACACACACACACACACGTATGCATGTGTATTGCTCATTATAATACCCAGGACAACCCCTAAAACCACACACACACACACACACACACACACACGCACATGTATTGCTCATTATAATACCCAGGACAACCCCTAAAACTACACACACACACATACACACACACACATGCATGTGTATTGCTCATTATAATACTCAGAACAACCCCTAAAACCAAACACACACACACACATGTATGCATGTGTATTGCTCATTTTAATACCCAGGACAACCCCTGAAACCACACACACACACACACACACAGACACACACGTGTATTGCTCATTATAATACCCAGGACAACCCCTAAAACTACACACACACACACACACACACCCCTATGCATGTGTATTGCTCATTACAATACCCAGGACAACCCCTAAAACTACACACACACACCACACACACGTATGCATGTGTATGTATATGCGTATATATGACACATCTGTATATATATAACAAGGAAATTAAAATGACATATTATAGATTATTTCATGCAAAAGACAGTAATAGGAGAACTGAAATACAAACAATATGTAAGACATACAGAAAACAGCAAAATGGCAAATTAAAATCCAATGAATAATAGCATTAAATGTAAATCGATCAAACAATCCAATTAAAAAAAGAAATAGCCCAAATGAATTTTTTAAAGCATAATAAAACCATGTTTTCTATAAGAGACATAGTTTTTCTTCAAAGACAAAAAGGTAGTCAAAGTAAAAGAACTGAAAAAGATATCTCATGCAAAGACACCCCTACCCCCACAAAAAAGAACTAGAAGGGCATCCTAATTTGTGAAAAAATAGGCTTTAAGACAAAAAATATTTTACTAAAAAAAAGAAATTTTATAATAAAGGATCAATACATTCAGAATAAATAACAATTATAAACATAGATGCATCCAACAAGAAAGTCTCAAATACGTTGAAGAATGGAAAGAACTGAAGCAATAAAGAAACAATATGATAATAATAGTTGGATAATTAATAACCCAACTTTCAAATCAATAAGCAGAATATGAACAAGAAAATACAAGACTTGAAAAACACTGTGCTTCAGCCAAAACCAATCGATTCCTACAGAATCTTCACCCAACAAAAGCAGAGTACAGATTCCTCTCAAGTGCACGTGGAAGATTCTCCAGAATAGGCCATATATTAAGTCATGATACATGTCTCAATTAATTTAAGAGGATGGAAATTATACAAAGTATGTTCTCCAACAACAAAGAAATTACATTAAAAATAAAAGGAAACAAGCGAAGTTTTTTAAAGGTAGAAATTAACACACTGCAAGAATAAACAATGAGTCAGGGAAATAACAAATGAAATTAGAGAATACTTTGAGAAGAATAAAAAAGAAAATACAACATAGAAAAATTGATGCGATACAATTAAACTTATGGCTGTAAACATTTCTAAGAAAAGTAAGAAAAAACTGGCATCAGTAACCTAACCTTTCATCTAAAAAAAAAAAAAAATAGAAAAACATAGCAATTTACATCCACTGTAGGAAGAGAAGGGGAAATAATAAAGATCACGGCTGAAACGGAGAATAAAAAGTAAGCAAATTATATAACCTAAATGGACAAATTCCTAGAAAGATGCAATTTACTAAAAATGGCTCAAAAACCAGCAATCTGAATAAATGCATAATAAGCAAAGACACAGAATCCATAATCAAAAAACTTTATATAAAGGAAAAACCAGAACCAGATGATCTAACAGGTGAATCCTTCCAAACTTAAAAGACGTATTAGCATCAACTTATCGCAAACACTTCTACAAATAGAGAAGAAAAGAAAGCTTCCTAACTCATTCTATAAGAATGGCATTACCCCGACAATGGAGCCAGAGACATCAGAGAAGAATAAAAATACAGAGCAATAGCCTTTAAAGATATAAATGCAAAGCTCTCAAAAAAAAAAAAAAAAATCACACAAACAAAATTTAACAGCATATAAAAAGAATCATACATCTTGACCAACTGAGATTTATCCTAGTAATGCAAGGTTGTTTCAACATACTTAACCCCAATCTACGTAATACACCATATTAATAGAATAAAGGACAAAAGTCATGGATAATATAAGCTGAGAGAAATGCAACATTTTCATGACAAAACACAAACACACACCGGAGCGCATAAACGAGTTCAGTAAGATTACTGCACACAGGATCAATATACAAATTTTCATTTTAATCCCACATGCTAGCAATTTTAAAAAATCCAAAAATGAGTTAAGAAACCAATTTCATTTACAATAGCATCAGAAGAATAATATGCTAAGGAATAAATTTAACCAAAAAAGAACAAGACTTGTACAACTGAAAAACTACAAAACATCATTGAAAGAAATTAAACAAAACATAAATAAACAAAGACAACCTGTGTTCATATCTTGTAAGGCTTGGTAATGTTAAAATGGCAGTATGTTCCAATTTACCTTGAGATTCAATGCAATTTCTATCTCACCCCACTACCTCTTTATAGAAATTGGCAAGTGGATCTGCCTTTTAAGGAAATACCATGAACCAAGAATAGCCAAAACCATCTTGAAAATGAAGAACAAAGCTGGAGGACCCAATTTCAAAGTTAACTACACAGCTGCAATCAAGGGTGTGTGGTGTGGGTGTTTAAAGAAAGTAAAATCTTGTTGGATGATCTCAATAGTGAGTGGAGATGAAACAGGATGGAATCAGTGGACTTGACAGTTTAGGAGAATTTTCCAAATTTGGGCAAGAGAGAGAAAAAAACAGACTAAAAAAATAAAAAGAACAGAAACAGAACCTCAGGCACCCATGGGACACTCATAAGGTCAAAGATGCATTTACCACTGTCTTATACAAAAACAAGACAGTAGGGCTGAAAGAATAGTCCCAGAAATTGCAGTTGTAAAAGTTCCAAATTTTTCAAAAGAAATAAACCTACAGATTCAAAACCCTGAGTGAAGCTCAACCTCATGAACCTAAAGAAATCCATGCCAAGACAGATGTGATAGTCAAAATCCTGAAAACTATAGCCAAAGAAACAATTTTGAAATTAGCCAGAAAGAAAAGACATTAAATTGTAGGAAAATACCAGTTCAAATGGCAGTGGGTTTCTCAACTGCTCCAGCAGAGGCCAGAAGGAAATGACACGCATATTCAGGGCTGAAAGAAAGGAACTATCAACTATGGAGGCCACATCCAGTGAGACTATATTTCAGCAATGAAGGAAATTAAAGATATTCTCAGAAAAAGGAAAACTAACAGAATGTGTCCCTAGTCAACAAGGATAAAAGGATCAGTACACCAGGAAGACACACAATCCCTGAATGGAAATACAACAAAAGACAGAGTCTCAAAATGCACGAGGAGTTAACCGGATGGAGTTGAACAGTGATCAGCAAACCCACAGTTAGAGTTGAGGATGTCCTCACTGCCTTCTCAGGAACTGATAAAACTACGAGGCAAAAATTCAGCAAGCACACAGAAGATCTAAACAACATGATCAACCTACTGAATTAATTGGCGTAAACACTGCAGCCAACATCAGGGGAACACACATTTATTTTCATGCGCCCATGAAGCATTCACAAAGATAGATCATATCCTGGCATAGAAAAACAAACCCAAACAAAATGAAGAGAATTGACATCTTACAGAGCATGTGCTCCAATTATAAAGGAATCCAACTAGAAATCATGAACAGAACAACAGGAAATTCGCTAAATACTTGGAAATTAAACATGACACTTCTAAATAACTCATAGGCCAAAGAGGAAGTCTCGAAGGATATTTAAAAAAAAAAAGATAACTGGAAGAAGGTGAAAATGCAACATATCAACATATGTGCAATACTATGGTGATGATGGTATATTTACAGCACTACATGGTTACGTTAGAAGAGAGAGGTCTCAAATTGACAACAATTCTCTGTCAAGAAGCTGGAAAACAATCACAATAAAATGAAACAGCATAAGGAAGAAAATAATACATACATAATAAATGATATTATATATAATACAAATATTACAGAGCAGAAATCAATAAAACTGAACAAAGGAAAATAGAGAAAACTTCTGAAACAAAAAGCTTGTTCATCAGAAAAGTTTTTTTAAAATGGTAATACTGTAGCAAAATGATAAAAGTAAAGAGAAGAAATAACTATTCTACAATCAGAAGTAACAGGGTATTATTGCTACTGGTCCTATAGCCATTAAAAGCATATTCAGGGAATGCTATGATCAAATTCATGATAATAACTTTAATGAGTTAGAGGAGATAAACCAATTTCTCAAAATGCATGGTACTCTTTTTATTTTTTGGCTACCATGACAATTATCAGAAACCTAGTAGCATAAAACAACAGAAGCTTATTATCTCACAGTTCTCAAATCAGAAGCATGAAATGGGTCTCATGGGGTTAAAACCAGGTTGTGAGGCCCGCGCGGTGGCTCACGCCTGAAATCCCAGCTCTTTGGGAGGCCGGGGCTGGCGGATCACAAGGTCAGGAGACAGAGACCATCCTGGCCAACATGGTGAAACCCCCTCTCTACTAAAATACAAAAAAAATGAGCCGGGCATGGTGACAGGCGCCTATAGTCCCAGCTATTCAGGAGGCTGAGGCAGGAGAATCACTTGAACCTGGGAGATGGAGGTTGCAGTGAGCTGAGACCACGCCACTGCACTCCAGCCTGGGTGACAGAGTGAGACTCTGTCTCAAAAAACAAACAAAAAAACAAAAACAGGTCGTGGGCTGGGCTGGTTTGTTCCGAAGGCTCCTGGAGAGGATCCATTTTCTTACCTTTTGGCTTTCTAGAGCAGCAGTCCCCACCCTTCTTGGCACCAGGGACCAGTTTTGTGGAAGACAATTTTTCCACAGACCAAGGGCAGGGCAGCATAAGGAAGAAAATGGTTTCGGGATGATTCAAGTGCGTTTCATTTATTGTGCACTTTATTTTATTATATCGCAATATATAATGAAATAATTATACATACTCACCATCATGTAGAATCAGTGGGAGGCCTGAGCTTGTTTTCCTGCACCTAGACAGTCCCATCTGGGGGTGATGGGAGACAGTGACCAATCATCAGGCATTAGATTCTCGTAAGGAGCGTGCAGCCTGGATCCCTCACATGCCCCGTTCACAGTAGGGTTTGCACTCCTGTGAGAACCAAATGCCGCCGCTGATCTGACAGGAGGCAGAGCTCAGGTGGTAATGCAAGCGACGGGGAGTAGCAGTAAACACAGATAAAGCTTCGCCAGCTCACCACTCCCTCACCTCCTGCTGCGGGAATTGGGGACCGCTGCTCTGAAGGCTGTACTCGTTCTCAGGCTGTGGCCCCCTTCTTCTAGCTCCAAAGCCAGCAACATTGAACTCGGGAGTTCCCTAGCTGCCATCTTTATTGGTTCTCTCCAGCCTTCCTCTTCCCCTTCTAAGGACTCTTTTGATGGCACTGGGCCCATCTGGATAACACGCACAACCTCCTCATTTTAAGGTGGAGGTTATTAGCATCCGAATTCCACGTGTCATCTTAATTCCTCTTTGCCACGTAACCTAAGTCATTCGGAGACTCTGGGGATTATAATGTGGCTTTCAGGTGCTGTAATTCTGTCTACCGTGTCACAAACCACCAAAACTCAACCAAGACTAAACAGATCATCTAAATAGCACTATCACCATTAAAGAAATTGAATTGGTAATTAATGAGCTCCCAAAAGGAAATCTCCAGGCTCAGATGGTTTCACTGAAAAATCTGACTACACTTTTAAGAATTAACGCCAATTTCACAAACCTCTTCCCAAAAATAGAAGAGAAAGAAACATTTTTATACTCATTTTATGAGGCCAGTATTAGCGATACCAAAACCAAACACGGTACACACTGATCAAAACTACAGACAAATATCTCTCATGAACTTCAACAGTATCACTGTCCAATTATTAGCAAATTAATGAATAAAAAGAGTGTAACATGAACAAGTGCATGGCTAATTTAACATTCAAAATTAATCAATGTAATTACCATATCAACAGTCTAAAGAAGAAAAAAACAATATGATCCTGATAATTGCTGCAGAAAAAGCATTCAACAAATCCAACATCTGTTAATGATAAAAACTTGCAGCAAACTAGGAAGGCAGAAGAATTACATCAACAAAAACCCCACAGCTGACGTTTTACCGAATGGTGAGTGCTTTCCCTACTATCAGAAAATAAAGAGGCTATCTGCCCTCACCATGTATTCAAAATAGTAGTGGGAGTTCTAACCAGAACAACAGGCCACAAAAGGAAATAAAAGGCATACACATAAGGAAGGAAGAAATAAACTATTACAATTTGCAGATGACATGACTGTATATGGAGAAAAGAAATCTACAAAAAACAAAACCTTCTAAAACTCATATGTGTGTTTAGCAAGTTCAGAGAATACAAGGTAACATTTACTCACATTTCTTATACTAACAATGAACATGTGGAAAAGGAAGTTAAAAGCACAAGGACATTTATACTCACTTCAAAAAAATGAAATAAACTAATAGAAAAATTGTTTTTGCACCAACTAATACTTAGGTAAATATTTCACAAAATATACATGAGATCTACGTGCAAAACCTACATAATACCAATGCCGGTAACTTCAGAGAAAGGAGTAACCCCTCCTTGTTCAGATTTGACTAGAATGACATGGACTCCTAAGGATTCTTACTGATGCGTGATATCCGAAAACATATTGTATGCCTCAAAGTATGAAAGGAAGAAACTTAACGTCGCATGGGCATTTTTAATTTCCCCTAGATAAAGTTTCCTTTATATAGCAATTTCATTAATTTACTCATGTATGTATTCAATGAATCTTTACTCATTGCTGATCCTACAATATATGCTGTAGAAAAATGGCAAAGATGAATAAGAAGGCTTTCTTTCAACAAACTTTACAACTGAATAACAGATGTAGATAATCACAAACCAACTATAAGAAAATCATCCTTTTCTAAGAATTAATTGTACATTCAGAAAGTCGATCTGTATGTGAATAGATATATCAAGTTATATTAATATGAGCAGAAATGATGAATATTATATGCTTATAATCTATTTGGTTGTTTTTCTACCTAAACTACAATTGACAAATTTACTTTTGCATAAATATCTGCACATATTTCAGCACAATTGTCTTTAGTGACTGTTTTAGAACCCTGGCTTCCCATGTCCTAATAAAGAGATAAATTCTTTTTTTTCTTACTAAGCATTTTTACAACACCTACTTTAGTCCAGGCTCAGTTTCTCATGACTGTAATCCCAACACCAAGGTGGAGGCCAAGGCGAAAGGCTCTCTCAAGCCCAGGAGTTCAAGGCTAGCCTGGGCAACATGGTGAAACAACATCTCTACCAAAAATACAAAAATTAGCCAGGTGTGGTGGTGCACACCTGTAGTCCCGCTACCGCAGAGGCTGAGGTGGGAGGCAGAGGTTACTGTGAGCTGAGCTGAGATTCCACTGTTGCACTGCAGCCTGGGCAACAGAGCCAGACCCTGTCTCAAAGCAAACAACAAAAGAAGAATACCTATTGTATATTCTAAGCATCAAAGACAGGAAACAGAACAGTAATTCCTGGCCTGTCTAGAAGCTTCTAGTCACATTGTCCTCTTCTTTCAGTTCCCTTTATAAAATGGTATCAAAATATTTTACAAATAAGTTCGCAATAATTTGTTAGCATCCATTTTCACCCAGTACAATCCAATTACAGTTATACTAGTAAGCAACCTGCTTTGAGAATTTCTAGTCCTGATCTTAATGATGATTTTATGGAAAAACATAAAGAACTGAAGAAACCTGGAAAAGTGATGAATAAAAAACTTAAGTCAGCTTCAGTCCATGAAAAAATCAAATGCATATTGTGGGGCTAAAAAAAAGTATGAGTTCTAAGTTTAGACAAGAAGAATATGTTTTATTTAATTAGAGGACTTTACAGAGGAGAAAAAGGTATCAGAAACTGCTCAGATGAAAAAAAATGTAAGAGTACTTAGTGAAACTGATGATACTCATTTCCATGCTAAAATATTCCAACATTACAACTGTAATTAAAGCACACTGTGGATGATTATTTAACATCCCCCCTTTCATACTGTGGGCTTAATAAATGCATGGATCTTATCTCTCATTTCCTTCCCCATCCCCAGAAGGCAGCCCGATGGGAGGTGTGTGGCAGGTGCGGGCAGCGCGCTCAGAGGAAATGAAAAGCATGAGCTGTGTGTGAAAGTGGAGTGGGTGCTGTGGGTGAAATGACCTCCAGCCCACCTGGGAGGGGCTTCCACAGCTTCTCAGCAACATCCTGGCACAGGCTCTGCCCCACCCGTGAAACTACGGCTCTTTCCAGCACTTGGGAATTGAGGCCTGTGTGTTCACTTATTTAGTGAGTATGTATCCAGCTCCAAACCTGTGCCAGACAGCGCTTGCCAAGGTGCTCACACCTACTGGGCTGGAGCCCTTGCTGCCCTCCTGAAAAAATGCAGACGCGGTTCCCAGTGGGGGCCCTCCTGTCCCATTTTAATCTGGGGAGAAGTACTCACAAGTTCTCTGCTAGTGAACTTCCTGGCGTCTCCATTCAGTCAGACCCAGACAGGCACAGACAATCGCTCATGCTGCACTTCAGAGATGTAAGGAAGCACCTTAAATCTAAGCAGACCTCATGTCTACGCTTCTGTCCGTGAATACTGACCATATCCTTCTATTGATCCCAACGTTCTCATCTCAAGTTCTTCCCAGTATCGAGACACACATCCCAAATTACACCTCCTGGAATCATCAGTAGATGCTAAACAAACTTCACTGTATCCTCTAATTTTTGCAGAAAAGCCTCTATATCCCCTTTGCCTTCACTGAAATCTGATACTTCACTGTGGGCACTGATTCCGAGTAACCCCTGGAGATGGGAGCTTCTAGCCCTCCCACACCCTGGCCCCCAAGAGGAATGAGACCCCAGGAAAGGCAGTGGAGTTGGCATTGCCCTGACACCATCATCGGTCCTCTCTGCTGCTCTCCCTGTCTCCACTCACCCCTTCGGCTGGAGCATGCTCTAAGCAGGGTCACCCTATCACCCCACCTCCCAGGCACTTGCCTCCCTTTGCTGAAGACCCTGTTCTGTATCCCAAACCCTGAGTGATCTGGAGTGTCTCAGCTATTCCTGAGGAGCGTCACTATCCCCAGGCAACATTAAGTCTGAAGACCTTCAGCTCCGCCTGCTCTGCTGGATCACGGTGCCAAGCCCTGGATCAAGTCATCACCTAGAGATACTTCTCAAAAGTTATCCACACCACTGTGTTTCCTACAACCCTCCCTGATCCTCATTCCTGACTGAGTCTCCAGTGCCATGAGCCTTCTGCCTTCTTCTATGTTATCCAACCGTGACTTTCCTCACTCAGAACTTCTCTTAAACTGAAATAACCCCATTTCTTTGTTGTGGTTGTTGTTGAGATGGAGTCTCACTCTGTCGTCCAGGCTGGAGTGCAGTGGCACAATCTCAGCTCACTGCAACCTCTACCTCCTGGGTGCAAGCGATTCTCCTGCCTCAGCCTCCTGAGTAACTGGGACTACAGGC
>NC_045451.1:2487674-2489137 GCF_002776525.5 Piliocolobus tephrosceles
CAAGCGATTCTCCTGCCTCAGCCTCCTGAGTAACTGGGACTACAGGCGTGTGCCACCACACCTGGCTATTTTGATTTATTTTATTTTATTAATTTATTTATTGTAAATGGAGTCTTGCTGTGTCACCCAGGCTGAAGTGCAGTGGTGGGATCTGGCTCACTGCAACCTCCACCTCCTGGGTTCATGCAGTTCTCCTGCCTCAGCCTCCCGAGTAGCTGGGATTACAGGCGTGCACCACCACACCCAGCTAATGTTTGTATTTTTAGTAGAGACGAGGCTTCGTCATACTGGCCAGGCTGGTTCTGAACTCCTGACCTCAAGTTGTCCACCCACCTCAGCCTCCCAAAGTGCTGGGTTTACAGGCATGAGCCACTGCACCTGGCCAATAACCCCATTTCTTCCACCTGATCTGCTCAGGAAACAAATGATCTGAAATATTTAATGCTATAATTTACCTTTGATATCTTCTACAACTAGGTATCTAGCAAAAAACAAAACAAAATAAAACAAACAAAAAAAAAGTTTTATAACTGCTACAAAATGCTGTCAAAACACATATGTATGGAGAGTCCACAGTCCTGCAGGCATGGGCACGATGAAAATGGTGATGGCACAAGAAATAAAACACAGTTTTGTGGGGAGGAGGACAGCGATAATGCACATAACCACAAAATACCAACTCAATGATCACAAGAAGGCAAAGTGCATCAGATATGTAGAAATCCAGGGGTTCCTACTGACACACACAGACATCATATTTGAAGATTGCTGGGATAGCTACTCGTTTTTCTGAAAATCAGTAAATAAAGGGTAAGAGTCAAGCATTTGTGCTGCTTTTCTGTATCAAACAGAAAACTAAGTAGGTGGTGAGAGATCCGTATTGAGGAAACTCAACTAGTAAGTTCAGCAGAAATCGTACGTTAGGAAAGTCACCACTTGGTAACCTCTGAGGACATCAAGGATCTGGACAGTAATCATCGATGGATACAATTCATCAGGTGGCGAGAAGGAAGCATGATGGCAGAAGAGAAGACTCCCAGTCCCATCTTCCACAGAAACACTGATTTAATAACCATCCCTAGGGGAAAAATAATGCTGTCATGACAGCTTCAGGATTCAGGTAAGAGGTAGAGGTGCCAGAAGTGGGAAAAACTTGATAAAGGATGAATCAAGTGGCAATTGAATCCATTGATCAATCTTCATGTTATCTGTCAATAAAATAACAGTAGAGGAAGTCTCTGAGTCCCTTGCACACTAGGTGCGTCCACACTGCACTGTAATTCTGCCAGTATTGTTCTGATCCAGTTCCACCCCGAGGCCTGTGAGAATGGGCAACTTCTCTTTGGTTCTTGTTGCGTTCAATTACATGAACAGTCTCTAGAGGAGCAGAAGAGAACTCCTTAACTCTGGGAACTGTATTAACCTGGGAAAGGGAGAATATGCTGGCGGCATGGGGACGCACT